>NW_028145672.1:595000-622500 GCF_977016875.1 Pavona decussata | reverse complement strand
TTCCTCTTTAATTATTTAACAGTGATAATGTGGTTTAAACAACTCTCTTGCTGTGTTATCTTCCCGCATCTTCCTGTTAATTACCGTTTATAGAAACATATCTACAATGAATGAATACTCTTATGCGTTAGGTACCTTATGGTTCCGTGGTATACGGAAATAGATTTTACTACTGAACTGTGTTTTTTTAAATTAATACATTTTCAATGATCTTTTCCTTATTTTTCAAATATCTACTTAGCTATCTTACCGAAAACACCAGGTGCTTTATACTGACAAAAATTCATAAGACAGATTAAAGTTTAATAGCTCAGTCTCTATAAAGACTTATAGCGACGATACAGGTTAGCTCGTTTTGCCCGGGAGTAACATGGCGTTAACGAACTTAACTGGAGATCCAAAGCAAACCTCAATCGAAGAGCTGGCGTGTTCAACAGAACTCATCAAAGGATTCCACAACCATTTGGTAGTCCTTTTAGTGCTAAACGGCTTTGTGGCTATTACCGCATTTCTGGGGAATACTCTGATTCTAGTTGCCCTTCACAAGGAGACTTCATTTCATCCGCCGTCCAAACTCTTGTTCCGCAACTTAGCGACAACCGATCTTTTTGTTGGTCTCATTGTAGAACCTCTTGTTCTTACTTATCTTATGTCCACCCTGAACGAACGATGGAACATTTGCCCCTACGTAGTTGCTGTTTCCGGTATCACCGGCTATATTTTGTGTGGTGTGTCCTTGCTTACATGCACTGACCGCAATAAGCGTGGACAGGCTTCTCGCCCTGTTATTAAGATTCAGATACAGACAAGTTGTAACTTTAAAGCGAATATATAGCATTATAGTTGTGTTCTGGGTTCTTTCCACTGCCGGAGCGACAATGACACTTTGGAATAAACGTATATTCTCGTGGTATGTCGGCGTTGTTGTAGCACTTTGTGTAGTCACGTCAACCTTCTCTTACAGAAAAATTTTCCTTAGTCTCCGTCATAACCAGATTCACGCAAAAGGTAACGTTAATCAAGGACAACCAAGCCAAACAGTTCAATTGAACATAGCGCGTTACAAAATAACAGTGTCCAGCGCACTTTGGGTGAAGTTAGCAGTAGTTTTTTCTTATCTGCCATTTGCTATCGTGGAGGGTTTGTTCCTTCAGAGAGGACTCACGTCACACATTTTCGTCGCTTGGCTTTATTCAACAAATTTGGCTAGCTCAAACTCGTCATTGAACCCAATTCTTTACTGTTGGAAGATCAGAGAAGTCAGACAAGCAGTGAAGGACACAATCAGGGTGTTGTTTTGTTGATCGAGTTAATTCTTACAATATTGTCTGGAAGCATGGCAAAATATAACGTTGACGAAGCATTCCTTTTCAATTGGACGATGTGAGTTTTGTATGATAGTAGAATGCAGCCTTTGTAACGTACGATATGTAAAAAATTGTATTCCTTTAAAATCGTCATAACTTATTGATTGGAAAGGAAGAGTTATTTGTAGGTATTAACTGTGTCATCTAGACAAACGAGCTTTTTAAACAAAGGAATTCGACAGACCGTTGAGAAGGTTTAAGTTAAGTCAACTAGAAGAAAAAATTAAGATTGGCTAGTAGTTAGCCCAAAGAATTCGGGACAAAGAACGTTAGTACACCATTCTACAATCGGGTAATGCTGGCAGAATTTAACTTAAGATTGGACTAGGTTTTTGTTTTCGCTTTGTCAAAGCAAATCCATGACTTAAATATTAGAGTAAAATAAAGAAGGCATTTTTAATTTGAATTTACGACTTCCGCGTTAAACAAAACAGTCCTGTGGCTAGTTGTTTCTGACATTAAAGCAGTAATAAAAAGATTGTTTGGTGATTTCTGTCGATGTCCCGTTTGACTTGCTGAAAATGCAAACGGAGCGAAGGAAAAATGGGTAAAACAGGAGAAAACCAAAACTGGAAAAGAAAATTGTAGAGATAAAGCCCCATAATTAGGTCGGCACGTGATTATATCTCATATGCCACCACTGTTCACGTGCTCGATCATCAGCGGTCAAATTACAGTCAAACGTCGTCATACACCAATTTATGCGGAGAATTCAGATTAACAAAAAAAGGAAAAAAAGAAGAAATATCCAGTGTTTTAATCAAACTTTGAAAAATCTATGAGTCCACTAGATTCACAGCAAGTGAATGTACAGTTTAGGGTCAAATATAGATCAATTTCCATATATGATAAAAAGGAGATTTTCAGGCTTAAATTATACAAAGATAACAAACCGTTTAGTTATTAATTTCTTGCATGCGTTACGAAATATTTGAATACTTGTTTGAGAGGACCCTTTCACCCAAATAATTGTGTTCCTCGTCATGTTTATACTACATTTTTAGCTAACTGCCTTTTCAAAACTCCCAGTGAAAAATATGAATGTGTTAATTAATTTGTTTTTGCCGCAAAAAGCATATGTCACAGTTGACAGTTGACATTCAGGGAGCGTGGTCAGTTATATCTGTTTGATGATGTTTTTCTATAATTTGTTTTTAGTCTCTTGGTTGGACACTGACATACGACAAGCGCAAACAAAGCGACGAAAAAAAATAAAATAAAGACAACTACTTAAGAGTCAGTTTTCAGAAAGAAAGAAACGTGGATCAATTTAGACTAAGAGCCATGTCTCGTTAAACTACATATAACCGAATGAAACGTAGCCTGGTTACCAGTCTTTGCATTGTCTCAAGAGGAAAAAAGGACTGAGAACAAGATTGGTGACAGAGTGAAAACACCTGTAGTAGGGACAAACTTATGAGGCGCTTAAGAGCATGCGCACACCTGGAAACTTGTGTTGCTTGTCAAATTGTAGCATCATGGCCTGTTGTAATTAGCCGGCGGCAAAAAGCTCCAATTAAAAATATGAAATATATAATAACTTGTGTCTTTAAATTGTTTTTCAGTATTTTTTGGGATGAATGTGAATTAAAAGAACGCGACAAATAATTTCAGCGTGCGTGGCTCCACAACTTGTTTCAATCAAAGAAGCGTGGTCATAATGTTTGTCACAGTATATGCGTAGTATATTAAATCGTTCTTCAGGCAACACGAAAGCGAATTTGAAACGAAAAAAAAGTACATGACTCTGTCTACCCTTTACCGTTTGCCGCCATATTTAATTAAATGTTAGAGAACGACAATTTTAAGACGCAAACCGCAAACCCGGGTGATGTTTTATGTGCCAGGTCAGTCGTGCTTTTCTATGTTAATAAGTTTGTGGTGTTGTTGTTCGACATTAAGTTTATACTAAGGTCCTTTACTGAATAAGATCTCTGTTGTGTTCATTACTGACAGGAATTTCTTTGGCGCACTCGCCACTACAAGTTAATTTGCATTCTTAAGTGGTTGAAAAAAACTCCCACTAAAGACTATGAAAAACGTTGACTGACTCTATAAGCTGTTTAAACATCATCATAGACGTTTGGTTTTTTTCTTATATCTGTACGACCTACAGATGTTCTATTGTCTTATTTTCTTATACTCCCATACCATGAACAAAAAAGAAAGGTAGTTTGCACAGGTGCGACAGTAGACAAAACATTATTCGCTGATTTATAATTGGATCTTCCTCTTTAGTTATGTAACAGAGATAAAGAGACTTAAACAACTCTCCTGTTTTGTCATCTTCTCGCATCTTCCTGTTAATTACGTTTTACAGTAAGATGTCTACATTGGATGAATATTCTTAAGTGTTAGGTGCATTAGGATTGAGTGGTGGAAGGACTTTTAGCAAATAGATTTTCCTAGTGGATTGTAAGTTTGTTATTAGTTAATGCATTTTGAAAAAAATTGAAAACTTGCGTTGGTTGTCAAATTATATTAATTTATAGCGTTTTGTAATTAGCTGGCGGCACAAAACTCCAACTAAAAATATGAAATATATAATGAATTCTGTCTTTAAATTGTTTTTCAATAATTTTTTGGGATGAATATGAATTAAAGGAAGACGATAATTAATTTCAGCTTGCGTGGGTTCAGAACTTGCTTCAATCAGAGAAGTGTGATCATAATGTTTGTCACAGTAACATGATTTCGCTATGATTATATGAGTAGTGCGTGAAATCGTTGTTCCCTGAACTACAAATGAAACTTCCCTTTTAGTTATGAAGATAATTTGTTTAAGCCCTCCATGCTGGTTAGTTACATTTTGTGACCAGCGTTTATCGACTCTCCGTGCTGCGTATTTACTGTAGATCAATATCAGTTTTATGTATAAAGGTATCATATTATGGACTTAAGGACATGGATTGTCTGTTGAATTATAGTCTTTGGGAATAGATAAAGTTGCAACGAACCTATTCTAATGTTTCATAATTTTTCTTGGTTGTTTTCTGATAAAACCTATTGCTTCAACTAAAGTTCATAGCACAGATTCAGTTAAATTTGACAAAGTTAATTGACTTTAGTGGTCAATAAACTACGCCATAGTTTAAGCTTTTTTGCCGAGCACTGCCCTAACATGGCGACAGCAGACTCTTGCAGAAGACGTCAAAAAAATGTACTTACTTTTTAACGTACGTGCGGAGCTTTTGTTTCGCTCATGAAACATTTTGCTTTTTAACGTCCTCATTATCGTCGCCTTCGTGTTTTCGTAAGGTCCCTAATATGTCTGTTGATGTACGGCAAATGTAAACAAAGTGAGCTAAAGAGAAGTCAGAGAGTGACATTCCCGAAAATGAATTAAGATACAAAAAATGAAAGCGAATTGAACACAAACACAGCCCACAAAAGAGTAGAGAGAACGCAGCCTTACTCAACCTTTATGAACAGCAATTTTCAGTTTTGTAATAATATAAATTGCAAGAAACAAGAGTGTATATGTAAATAAAAAATGTTATAACTGCACAGCACATTGGACGTTTCCGTTAAGCCTTCGTGGAGGTAAATATCATAACGGTAGAGGAGGCTCGCTCACAACGCTGTCATGTTTCGACCCATAATAATCGCAATATTCAAAAACGTTTATCAGTCAAATGACATTTGCATAATATGTTATTGAGTCGGCATTTGCCGTCATATTTAATTAAATGTTAGAGAATGGCAATTTTAAGACGCAAAGATCAAAAGCAGAGCGATTGTTTATGTGTCAGTCAATTGTGCTTTTCTGTTGTCAAGTTTATACTGGGATTGTTTACATCATCAGAAAGGTTTAACATTCGTCTTCTATGTCGAATGCATACACATTTTATGTCCTCTTATTTCATGTTTTTGTAGCTCTGATAACTATACCATGATAAAAAAAGAAAGGTAGTTTATTCCTTTGGAGCACAATTTGAAATTAGCTTGCACAGGTGCGACAGTAGATAAAACATTATTCGCTGAACTGCAAATTGGAACTTCCTCTTTTGTTATTTAAGAGTGATAATGTGGTTTAAACAACTCTCCTGCTGTGTTATCTTCCCGCATCTTCCTGTTAATTACCGTTTATAGAAACATATCTACAATGAATGAATACTCTTCTGGCGTTAGGTACCTTATGGTTCCGTGGTATACGGACTTACAAGAAATAGATTTTTCTACTGAACTCTGTTTTTTTGAATTAATACATTTTCAATGATATTTTCCTTATTTTTCAAATTTCCACTTAGCTTCCTTACCGAAAAAACCAGGTGCTTCATTCTGACAAAAATTTATAAGACAAATTAAAGTTTAATGAGCTCAGTCTCTATAAAGACTTATAGCGACGATACATGCTAGCTCGTTTTGCCCGGGAGTAACATGGCGTTAACGAACTTAACTGGAGATCCAAAGCAAACCTCAATCGAAGAGCTGGCGTGTTCAACAGAATTCACCAAAGGACTCCACAACCATTTGATATTTCTTTTAGTGCTAAACGGCTTTGTGGCCATTACCGCATTTCTTGGGAATACTCTGATCCTAGTTGCCCTTCACAAGGAGTCTTCACTTCATGCGCCGTCCAAACTTTTGTTCCGCAACTTAGCGACAACTGATCTTTGTGTTGGTCTCATTGTAGAACCTGTTTATGTTACTTATTTTATATCTTCCATGAACGAACCATGGAATATTTGCCCCTACGTATTTGCTGTGTCCAGTATCACAGGCCGTATTTTGTGTGGTGTATCTTTGTTTACACTGACCGCAATAAGCGTGGACAGATGTCTTGCCCTCATATTAGGACTCAGATACAGACAAGTTGTAACTTTAAAGCGAATATATTGCATTGTAGTTATGTTTTGGGTTCTTTCCACTGCCGGAGCAACAATGTTCCTTTGGAATAAAAGTATCACCTTGTGGTATGACTGCGTTGTTGTAGCACTTTGTGTAGTCACTTCAATCTTCTCTTACACGAAAATTTTCCTTACTCTCCGTCATAACCAGATTCACGCACAAGGTAACGTTAATCAAGGACAACCAAGCCAAACAGTTCAATTGAACATAGCGCGTTACAAAAAAACAGTGTCCAGCGCACTTTGGGTGCAGGTAACGTTAGTTGTTTGTTATCTGCCATCTGCTGTCGTGGAGGGTTTGCACCTTCAGAGAGGACTCACGTCAGACATTTTCGTCGCTGCGCTTTATTCAGCAAGTTTGACTCTCTTAAACTCGTCATTGAACCCAATTCTTTACTGTTGGAAGATCAGAGAAGTCAGACAAGCAGTGAAGGACACAATCAGGGTGTTGTTTTGTTGATCGAGTTAATTCTTACAGTATTGTCTTGAAGCATCGCAAAATATAATGTTGAGGAAGCATTCCTTTTCAATTGGACGATGTGAGTTTTGTATGATAGTAGAATGCAGCCTTTGTAACGTACGATATGCAAAAAATTGTATTCGTCTAAAATCCTTATAACTTATCGATTGGAAAGGAAACTTGAAGTAATTTGTAGGCATTAACTGTGTCATCTAGACAAACGAGCTTTTTTAACTAAGGAATTCGACAGACCGTTGAGAAGGTTTAAATTAAGTCAACTGGAAGAAAAAAAAATTAAGATTGGCTAGTAGTTAGCTCAATAAATTCAGGACAAAGAACGTTAGTACACCATTCTACAATCGAGTAATGCTAGCAGAATTTAACTTAAGATTGCAGGTTTTCGTTTTCGCTTTGTCAAAGCAAATCCATGACTTAAATATTAGAGTAAAATAAAGAAGGTATTTTTAATACGAATTTACGACTTCCGCGTTAAACAAAAGCATAATAGCTGACAGTCCTGTGGCTAGTTGTTTCTGACATTAAAGCAGTAATAAATAAAAATTTTTGGTGATTCCTTTTTTCTTAACATTTATTTTCAGTCGATGTCCCGTTTGACGTGCTGAAAATGCAAACGGAGCGAAGGAAAAATGGGTAAAACGGGAGAAAACCAAAACTGGAAAAGAAAATTGAAGAGAAAAAGCCCCATAATTAGGTCAGCACGTGATCATATCTCATATGCCACCACTGTTCACGTGCTCGATCATCAGCGGTCAAATTACAGTCGATCGTCGTCATACACCAATTTATGCGAATAATTCAGATTAACAAAAAAAGGAAAAAAAGAAGAAATATCCAGAGTTTAATCAAACTTTGAAAAAATCTATGAGTCCACTAGATTCGCAGCAAGCGAATGTACAGTTTAGGATCAAATATAGACCAAATTCCATGAAAAAAAGGAGATTTTCAGGCTTAAATGAGACGAAAATAACAAACCGTTTAGTTATTAATTTCTTGCATGCGTTACGAAATATTTGAATGTTTGTTTGAGAGGACGCTTTCACTTAAATAATTGTGTTCCTCGTTATGTTTATACTACATTTTTAACTAACTGGCTTTTCAGAACTCCCAGTGAAAAATATGAATATGTTAATTAATTTGTCTTTTCTGCAATAAGCATATCTCACAGCTGACAGTTGACATTCAGGGGGCGTGGTCAGTTATTTCCGTGTGATGATGTTTTTCTATAATTTGTTTTCAGTCTCTTGGTTGGACACTGACATACGACAAATGCAAACAAAGCGACGAAAAAAATAAAATAAATACAACTACTTAAGAGTCAGTTTTCAGAAAGAAAGAAACGTGGATCAATTTGGACTAAGAGCCATGTCTCGTTAAACTACATATAACCGAATGAAACGTAGCCTGGTTACCATTCTTGGCATTGTCTCGAAGAGGAAAAAAGGACTGAGAACAAGATTGGTGACAGAGTAAAACACCTGTAATAGGGACAAACTTATGAGGCGCTTAAGAGCATGCGCACACCTGGAAACTTGTGTTGCTTGTCAAATTATAGCATCATGGCCTGTTTTAATTAGCTGGCGGCACAAAACTCCAATTAATAATATGAAATATATAATAACTTGTGTCTTAAAATTGTTTTTCAGTATTTTTTGGGATGAATATGAATTAAAAGAAGACGACAAATAATTTCAGAGTGCGTGGCTCCACAACTTGCTTCAATCAAAGAAGCGTGATCATAATGTTTGTCACAGTAACATACCTAGATACGTAGTACATTAAATCGTTGTTCAGGCAAAACGAAAGCGAATTTGAAACGAAAAAAAAAAAAAAAATACATGACTCTGTCTACCCTTTACCGTTTGCCGCCATATTTAATTAAATGTTAGAGAATGACAATTTTAAGACGCAAACCGCAAACCCGGGCGGTGTTTTATGTGCCAGGTCAGTCGTGCTTTTCTATTATGATAAGTCAGTTTGCGGGCCGGTGTTGTTGTTCAATATTAAGTTTATACTAAGGTCCTCTACTGAATGAGATCTCTGTTGTGTTCATTACTGACAGGAATTTCTTTGGCGCACCGGCCACTACCAGTTAATTTGCATTCTTAAGTGGTTTAATAAAACTCCCACTAAAGACTATGAAAAACGTTGACTGACTCAATAAATTGTTCAAACATCATCATAGAGGTTTTACCTTTTCTCTCACGACATACAAATTTTTTGTTCTTTGATTCTCTTTTTACTCCCATACACCTGCTGATTTCTACCGGAAGTTGCTTTGCATCATGGGTTAAAAATTTGGGGGAACTAGTCCCAATCTCCCTTTCCGAAATACACGCGCGGACAAAATGGCGGCTATTTGCTTACGATCTCCGCCACGCAAGAATATACACCCATTTATGAAGCTCAAGTTGGAACCCTGGATTTCTTATTCCATCAGTTTGGTGAAGACAATTATCCAGTACCTATATTTGAAACTTAGTTGTATAAATGACACGCTAAAAAGACAAAATCCGACTTCATGTAGTTTTGTTCGTAGAGACGAGTTGCGAGCTATTTTGACTCTGTTATAACTGGGTCTAAACTGCCGCTAAAACTATGAAAACAATCTCTTCTCGTTTGTGAGACTATTTAATAAGGAGAGAAACTTGTAATAAAGTCAATAAAGAAACAGTAACACATCTGGCCCAGTCAAGTTTAATATTTGTACATTTCCTCGCGTGCGTGCAATGGTTACTCGCCGGTGATTTACTTGCATTGAATTGGCATCCTTTCACCATCATACCAGAGCTTACCAGGGCAAAGTAAACATTTACGTCCACTAATGTATCGTACAATTTTACGACATTGTAGATGCATAGATGTATTCAAAAGATTTTTACATTTCACTGTTTGATAGCCCATACAAATTTCCCCTCAAGACAAAAAATGTTTCGCGTGTTAACCACGCAATGTTGCGCGGCTCCAAAATCCACGCCATCGCCCTCAGCTTTAGTCGACTTCCCTTATCTGCTGTTCATGCTGTTTAAATGTTACCATGCCGAAAGCTTTTATTTGTAACGCATGTGAAAAGGATTATGACACTGCAAGAGGGTTGCGAAAACATCACAAAAAATATCCAAGCCACAAAGAAAATGCTAATAACGAGAAACCATTACAAGCTGTTGCAGCTGTCAACAATTTCTTGGACGTTTCTTCAACCCACCGTGCTGCGAGACTGAAGGAACTTTTAAAACATTTAACAACAGATGAGTTTTCAAAAATAGTTCTACCAAGCGTTGCAAAACATGTGCCTACTTCTGCTTATCTGCTTTCGAAAAGCCAGCACGCCGACCTTGAAGGTCAAGTTTCGGAAAGTAGGTTACGAAGTGAACTCGAAGTTACTCTTAGCATGGTGGCTGAAACTTATCCACACTCACTCCTTTATTCGTTAAAACAACCGCCCATTTCTACGCTTCTTTCTTCGTCACACAATTACATCGCACTACCCAGGAAATATAATGGAAAACCAACCAACAAAGAATGGCTCAACTTTATTGATGACTTGAATCTGCCTGTAAATAATTGTCAACAATCTACACTTCCAGGTTTAAATGTCTGCACTGGCCAGCCCGAAATCAGTCAAACACAACAAAAGGCTCAGCTCATTGAATCCATTCTCTCACACAATAATGGGGAGCTTTTCAAACATATACTCATGCCTATCGTCCTGAAGCAGAACTTCAGTCATTTTGTTAAGTTTGCAGCTGGACTAGTGAGCAATTTTAACATTGGCCAGCTCAAGTACCAAAACATTGTCAGAAATGAACTCGGTAAAGAACTTGAGACAGTTTTTGGTGTAAATATTATGGTTCCAAAGGATGACATGTGCGAAAAGCTCAAGGAAGACAAACAATCCCTTCAAGAAAAACTGTTGTTAGACTTTAGTGAACACAATGGTGTTTTAGCTGGACATACAAATGTAAAGAAAACAGTGGAATGGTTACTCAGTAAAGATTCAATGAAGAACACAATTCTTGCCCCCAATGGGAAGTTAATTCTCTATCATTATATTGATGCCTTTCCATGGATGCAATGGAGTAAATTTTTCAATGGAGAAACTGCTATAAGGATTAAACTGGTAGAGCCGCACAATCTGTTAAGTTCCATCGTGACATTGTGCTCTTGGTTGGGCCCTGATGACTACAACCGTGTTAGCAACCTTGGAAAGGAAACTCTTCGACAGCTGTCCACCTTGAAGACTGTCTATCACCCACATCTCCAAAAAGACATTCAAATTTGTGTCCGTGGTGTTGCAGATGGTTGCCAGCGACGATCAATCACTGGAAGTTCTTCTGCCAGCTCCACGTATCCTATACCCGAGTCACCAGAACACCAAAAGCAACTTGGAGACATGAGCATCATCTGCAACCAACCTATTTGGAGAGAACAAATGACAGAAAGAGCAGAAGAAGATTATGCAACCTGGCTAGGAAAGCGAGTGGACAACACTGAAAACAGGTAACTTTAAATGTAAAAAAAAATAATAATTACAGCGCGGACACTCGAACCGTGAACGGTCAAGACATTTTTTCGCCTTTTTTTCAAATGCTGTAATTATATTGTCATAAACATGGCTAGCATGAAATAAACCTGTAAATAAATTTTAACACAAAATTATCATCATTTGTGGCAGGCGAGAATATGCAAAGACACATCTTGGGCAAAATGGACACTCTAATGCATCCCATCTTGATCTCGAGGATTTTTACCCTGCCATGTTACACCAAGCTTCAAGAGCTACTGAAACAATAGCACGGAGAATTGGCCAAGTAGCTGATGCCCTCCAACTTAGCAAGAAACAGTGGTTTCTGCAATTGCAGAAAGTTGCACGTAAAGTTTGCTTGAAAAGCTATGATGTGACATTTGATGAAAGTGGTGTCTTAGCTTTTTATGAAAGAGCTGAGGAACTTTTGGGTAATGTTGGTTTTAGTTCTTTGATTACTCAAATATTGGTCTGCTTTTGCAGTGGTTTAAAGAAAGTTTTCCATTGGCTTTTAAACACTCCAAAGGAGCTAACCAGAGACCAGTATGAATGTCATGCTAGAGTACTTCTGGGGTTTCAATTTGTGTTGATATTTGGCACTCAGTCTGTCACTGCTACCATCAAGGAACTTGTAGCATACACTGGATTTTATATTGAGAAAGCTCTCAAAGATGCCACCCTGGTTGGACTGCCTTTGTGCCTACACAACTTTAATGATGGCATAATGGAAACTAAACACAAGTATGCAAAACAAGGAAATTATATATACAGTGGTGGGCTCACGGGAGAAACTGGTCGGCAAGACTATCAGAAGCGTGTACTTACCCAGCAGTTCTATCATGAGTGGACCTCGGTTGAGAACAAAGAGAAGAAAGATTCGAGTTACTCTTCAGACATCAAAGTCAAGAAACGCGAAGGGACCGAGTTACCCATGCATCTACAGAGAAAGAAAATGGTGAGACGACAAAAATAAAAATGTATGCAAAAAATAAAAATATGTAATCACCATTACAGGATTTCAGCTAGCAATGGTGCCCAGTTAAAAGCGTAGTAATAGATCACTAAATATATTTTCTGTTTGATTACTTATGCTTGGTTGAAAATTGCAATTTTCAATTGTTTTTTTTTTCTGGGAACTGAATTGGTACATGAAAAAGAAGATCACAAAAATATATCAAGAAGAATGAGCCACACGTGTGCTTTTGCTTTTTATCCTGCTTACTCAGTACTTAACATTTTTTTTCAAACAGCACATTCCTTTTCAAGAAACTCAAGGCCAAAAGAAATCATCTACATCACAGGCAGCTGTTGAAAGTAAGGTAAGCTAACTACTCAGGACTAATTTTGTAAAAAATATATAATAATAATTTTAAGCTACAAAAAATATCAGCTGGGATCCTGGTTTATTTTTGGGGAGCTCGAGGTAAATAAATAAGAAATAAAAGCAATATATTTTAACCTCGATAAGTAGAGCACAACATCCCACAATTTTACAAAGATAAACTCACCTTATGATTAATTTATTTCAGGAAATAGATGCAAGTGAAGACGTTCCAGATGTGTGTGATTCGTTCCCTCAACAACCTGGAGTCGATGAAATAAACAAGCTTAAAGACAATTTTCTAATGTCAGCGAAAGCAGTTTTTTCTTCGGCGAGTCCAACGGAGATCACTATTGAAAATGCAACAAAGTTCGCCTCCACAGTAAATCACGGTTCAGTTAATACTCCTGCTCACTTAAACAGCGTGAAATCAACTCCTCAAGGCATAAATATCCAAAGATCCGATCCAAGGGTTTCCCACGAGTTGTTTACGCTCAAGGTTAACACCAGCAAGCCACAACAGCCGGGTGCGTTTGTCGTCGAACACACGCAGAAATCATCTCTAATTCGGAAAAAAGCCGTTGTTCCATTCAATTCCATCTTGGGAATGGTGGTAGACGAAAGAAAAATAACAATGGATATTTCCGAACCGCCAAAGACATTCGTCAAACGGAAAGACGAGTCTGGCGCAATGTCCACCTCGTGGTCTGAACAACTTGGAGATTTCTCACTCTCTGGAAACGGTCCTGAAAACAGCAACACTCGCGTTGAAATTCAATTTGAGCGAAGCAATAGCTTTCATTCATTAATTCAGTCCGATGTCTATCTTCAAAACGCAATCAGTGGAGGCATACTGCTAGCTTACCAAACCACATCTCGCGCGAAATTACTTGAACCAGAGGCGTTCCTTCCAGTCGCAAACGACGCGAAGACAGTTCGTGCTGCGCAGCTCGCCGTGTTAGACCTTTTAAAACAAGCCGAACGAACCAGCGATGTCATCTGGCTAATAAGGATGTTCCAGGGAATCCAGCTAGAATTTAAGAAACGCCTCAGCGACAGAATGCCCGGTGATCCTCTTCTTGAGAAGGAAGAATAATCTGGAGTCAAGCTAATCGAGTGAGCACGGTGTCTAAACTCAATACTTTTCCGATTCATTTAAATATGAATCAAGCCAGTTTCAGCGTGTAAAATAAGTTCAACAAACGTAATTTAGTATCTCGGAAAGTTTTTAGAGTACAGAAAAATTGTAACTGGAAAACGAAAGCGACAGACATCCAAACATAGTCGATAATCTAGCTCTTTGCACACGAAACACACGCAAAACGCTCGAATGAAATGGACCCCCTGGTCTGTTTGCGAGTCGTGCGCTGATTGGTTCAAATTTGATGAGCTGTCAAATAGAAATCAGCAGGCAGGGGCGGGGCAGAAGACTCGTCAAATTTTCGTATCAGAATCATCCAACAAAAGTTGACGTCACATCCGGTCAAATTGGCGCCGAGCAGCCTGTCTCGGCGAAGTCGAATGATGGCGTCCGGGTCATGCATGATTTCTTCGGATTTTTGAGCCATCAGTATCAAGAACTGTGAACTGTGGATATGAAAGATGTTGTAAAGACATTGCTTCGACTTCATGAGCAAGGGTTTTCCAAAGGAGTGATTTTTTTCTATTGTTTTGACGGAAAATACCAGACCGCTAAGCGTCGTATCATGGCGAAAATTTCACACTCTCAAAACGAGTGGCGTTCAGACTTTTGGCCCTTGTGGCTTCTGATCGTTCGAAAGCTGAAATTTTAATAGCCTATCCCGTGTGCAACATAATGGAGGAGACATCGTCAGTCATAGTTTGCAGTGTTAACATCGGGAACCTAATTATCACTCGACGTGAAGTGTTGGAAGCCTGTATCATTGAAGTGTTCCAATTGTCTTCGTTGTAAGGGACTCGTAATCTTCGAGGTGAGTAAATGTAGTTATCTTCATTTCCAGTTCTTTTCTGCCGACGTGAGTACCTTTACATGTGGGCTTTAGAGTAATAAGTCGGTTTTGTGCTTCGTAGTTCTTTAATAAACACGCAAGTGACGTTTAATTAATATATAGTTCATATCATGTTGTCCTGTAAGTGCGGGCTCGAGGAGGGGCTTGTGTCAGAAAATGTATCTGCCTGGCCTGGTTCATATTGCTACAGCTAGTGTGAGACAGTTGTTAAAGTTATTGATGTCAAGCTATCCTAAACAATAAATTAAATAGCATTATTGCGAATGACATTATTTCTCAAGTATTGAAAGAAACAACCCCTTCACCCTTTACTTCATCTGCACTCTCACCACTTGGGTGCTCATGGGTTAAGGCTTTTTATACATTTGTACTATAATTATGCACATGTGACATCAAACTATGGTAAGAACAAACAGTATGCCACAAGCCTGGGACAGACAAGTGGCATGACCGATGATCTTACCTTGTTTTGATGTCCTCTTTGGGTTATCAAAGGACACATGGAAGGCCAAATGGACTTTGAAAACTCTTTATGGCTGACAATGTCATTTGTACATCATATAATTATTTACCAGTTATTTCACTTATGTTAGTTGGTGCCAAATATTTAAGGGTGGGGAATTGTCTTTTTCTCTGTGTCCAAGGTTGGGGAAGAGAACATAAAGTAAAAAAATATTGCAAATTCGTGGAGGTTATATATATCTAGCAGCAGAAATTGATTAAGTTCTAACAATATTGTCTCCTTTGAACCAATGAAATTCAAAGTTTATTTTGACAAGGAATTTTGAGTTCTGTTCAATTCAATGAAAAATCAAAAGTTCAATAACCACACAATCAGTTCAAAAACCACACATCAGTTCAGTGACAGTAGACCTCAATATTATAAGAATAACTATAGGTGAATGATTTCTTTTATTCCAATGGGGCAGATAAGAGGAAAGGGGAGGGGAGAGGTTTTTACGGGAGCGTGGTCCATATAATTCAATAAAAAACCAAAAATTCAATAACCACACAATCAATTTAAAAACCCACATTCGCTCGGTGACAGTAGACAAAAAAATTGTAAGAATAACTATATAGGTGACATGTTTTTTATTTCAATGGGACAGGTACGAGGAGAGGGTTTTACGGTAGCGTGGTCCATATTTGAAAGTAGGCAAAAAGTACAAGTGAAACTAACAAGTATCTATGTATCAAATAATGGTAACAGGCTCACACGCATTTAAAAATCTATTGCCCACTTATCCATCACCCATTGTTTGTCTTTGTAATTATATTTGGCAACAGCTGCCCAATAATGTAGCTTTTTCTTGTACATAGTTCTACTTCCTTCTTGTCAATGATGCAGATTAGTGGCCCGTTGGTAAATTTGTAAAAATCTAGAAGTCCTATGGTTCATTGAAAATCAAGAAGTCAAATAACCATAGCAACAGTTCAAAAAACACACATCAGTTCAGTGACAGTAGACCTTAAATGTAAGAAAAACTATAGGTGATGTGTTTTCAACTTTCTCTCCTTCATGGTTGTCAAGGATGCAAATGAGAGGCCTGCTTGTAAATTTCATATTAGTTCAATTCAAAGAAGGCTTAAAAATTCAGAAAGGGGAATTATATAAATGTGTATATATTTATTAACCACCTGGCCCCAGTTGTTCAAAGAGTGGATAACTTTATCCACTGGATAAGTCACTGTCCAGCAGAGTACATGTACTCCAATCAATGCTTTTGGCAAGTTTTCCACGCAATCCCATTCTTAAATTTGACATATGCTTCTACTCTATTCACAAATTATAGGACTATCATAAAAATCTTGCACACATTTTATCTTCTGGATAGCAAACTATCCAGTGGATAAAATTATCTGCCTTTGAACAACGGGGACCTGAGTGATAGCAGACCTCCAAATTAAGAAAATTTACTGGTGTGGGTGCTTTTATTTCAATGGGTCTTGCAGGGGGAAAGGGAAGGGAAGTGGACAACTCAGGTAAATTAAGGCATGGGCCCCCAATTAATTACTTAAAAAGTGAAGGGGGGTGGTCTATCTCAGAACACTTTGGCAGTAGAAGTTTGAAACTTTGCCAGATACATATATTGACAAGTTGTGTCAACTTGGTGTTTTTTAATTATGTAAATGTTGTCACGTGACTTTGCACGGCCACAATTTACTTAAAATGATGAAAGCAAAAATGGCAACACTTTTCGTTGTGAGATATATAACCTAATTGGTACAAGACATCTTGCAATAGATGCATCTACAAAACTGTGCTTGGCCCCTTTTGAATTTTTAAATAATTTTTAAAATACACGGATTTTTCGATTAGTACCCAGTCCCCCAAGACAATTATCCCCCTACGTTAGGCCTTTGCTTAGAAAAATCTTAAGAAGGCCAAGCACAGAAGTGATGTATTAAACGCCCTTAACATTATTAAAATGATAAAAAAATTAAGGACGCAAGAAAAAGTGTTGCCATTTTAAGATAAAGCTTTTTCAGCCGATGGAAGTCACGTGACCTAATTTGCATAATTTAAAAGTTCCAAATTACCGCAAATCAATAATGTATGTATCTGTCAAAGTTTCATCTGCCTACATTAAAAGTGTTTAGAGATAGACAGCCCCCACACTCTTTGAGAGAACAATTTTGGGCCCATGCCTTAATTCACACGAGAAATATGTTTTCATTATATTAATAGGTTTATACATTATATTACCATGGTTGATAATTTTCCTTACCTGGATGAAATTTTTAGGGATTTAATGTTTTTAATTTTTCATTTCAATTCTTTTATTTTTAGAGATTTAAACAAAAACTCAAAAGGAAAGAGACTGACAAATCCCCCCAGACATGGCAAGAAAGGATACAGACAGCGAAGGGAAGAAAGCCACAAGACCGGAAGTTACACTATTTTAACACACCCCATTCTTATCTTTCGTACCTCGCTCTCCCTGTCCCCCTCCCCTCACACACAAACACACACACCCCCACACAAACACCAAAAAAAATGGGGTGTGTTAAAATACCGTAACATTCAGCCTGTTTTTTAGTAATTATAATATTGTAGTATAAAATGTACTGTTTGTGCTTGTTACGTTGTTGAAATAAAATAACCCTTTAAAGAAATTTGCAACAAAAGAAATTAAAAAAAAAAAAATCCAAGACCGGAAGAAACTGCAATTGCATGCAGTTAGCAGAAGACAAGAAGGAGCTTGCATAAAGGGAAACAGGGATTGTGGCACTTGCGAGAAGAGTCAAGAGACGAGAAGAGTCAGTTAAAAAGTAAACCGAAAAAATTAAAAAACAAAAAAAAAAAAAAAAACAGTAATGGAGGCCAAGCAGGTGGCTGCCCAGCTAAGGCTTATGGCTGGTCAGCTTGGCTGACCAAATTTTCGATCATACGAATACGTCAATGTAATCAAACACGATGGTGTACACTAATGTGAAAATTATTGTCAGCAGACATTTATTAGACTTTGACACATAGTAAATTATAATAAATCATATAGCTAAGCGGCCATTGCAGTTACTCGTGGTCTTGTTGCATTCTTCCTTTCGCTGTCTGTTTCCTTTCTGGCCGTCTCAGGGGGATTTGCCGGTCTCTTTCCTTTGTGGTGTTTGTTTAAATCTCTAAAAATAAAATAATTAAAACGAAAAAATAAAAACATTAAATCCCTAAAAATTTCATCTTGGTGAGGAAAATTCTAAACCATGGTAATATAACATTTAAACCCTATTAATATAATGCAAACATATTTGTCCACTTCCTTCCCTTTCCCTACCTGCAAGACCCATTGAACTAAAAACACCCACACCAGTAAATTTTCTTAAGTTTGAGGTCTGCTATCACCCAGGTGGTTAATAAATAAATAATATACATTTATATAATCCTCTTTTTTGGGGGAGGGGTGGGAGGTTTGTTGTTTTGGTGTGGTGATTGAATTTTTAAGCCTTCTTTGAATTGAACTAATATGAAATTTACAAGCAGGCCTCTCATTTGCATCCTTGAAAAGCATGAGGGAGAGAAAGTTGAAAACACATCACCTATAGTTTTTCTCACTGAACTGATATGTGTTTTTTGAACTGTTGCTATGGTTATTTGACTTTTTGATTTTCAATGAACCATAGGACTTCTACAGTTTTACAAAATTATTTACCAACGGGCCACTAATCTGCATTATTGACAAGAAGGAAGTAGAACTATGTACAAGAAAAAGCTACATTATTGGGCAGCTGTTGCCAAATATGATTACAAAGACAAACAATGGGTTATGGATAAGCAGGCAATAGATTTTTAAATGCAGGTACAGTGTAAGTTTGTTACCATTATTTGTAATACATAAATACTTATTAGTTTCACTTGTACTTTCTGCCTACTCTAAATATGGACCACGCTCCCGTAAAACCCTCTCCTCGTACCTGTCCCATTAAAATAAAAAAACATTTCACCTATATAGTTATTCTTACAATTGTCTACTGTCACTAAACGAATGTGGGTTTTTGAATTGATTGTGTGGTTATTGAATTTTTGTTTTTTTTATTGAATTGTATGGACCACGCTCCTGCAAAACCCTCTCCCCTCCCCTTTCCTCTTATCTGCCCCATTGGAATAAAAAACCTTTCACCTATAGTTATTCTTACAATACAGTAAAATCCCACGTATAAAAACCTAGAATTTTTGGGTTCAGGCTGAATAGGTTCTTATATTTTGGGGTAGTTTTTCCAAAGTCAGGCTGATTAGGTTCTTAGTAGGTTCTTATTTGTAGGATTTGTCATAGTGATACAAAAAGTCAGGGCACTATACAGATTCAAGTCCCAAGACTACACCAGTATAATTTTATACAGAACTACAATTATTCTATACTCTGTATTTAAAAGATTTTCAATTTTGAAGTTTCTTCATTGTACTACATACTGTATTAAACAAATAATTTTCATGGTATATTTCTAAGAAATTTCACAATTTCTAACAAAATCCAGTATTTTGGCCTTACAATAAGTCAAGAGTGTTTTTTTTGTATAAGAACCTATTTTTCTTTGCCAGGCTAAATAGGTTCTTATATATTTGGGTATTAAAATGCCCAATTTCAGCCTGTAGGTTCTTAAATCACTAGGTTCTTATACGTGGGTTTTTACTGTATTGAGGTCTACTGTCACTGAACTGATGTGTCGTTTTTGAACTGATTGTGTGGTTATTGAACTTTTGATTTTTCATTAAATTGAACAGAACTCAAAATTCCTTGTCAAAATGAACTTTGAATTAATAATAATAATAATAATAATAATAATAATAATCTTTTATTAGGAAGCTTCTGTTCACTAAACGTGGTTTTCAGAAAGGTCCTATAAAGATTAAATATACAAAAGGTTAAAAAAATACAATATATGAGACAAAATTACAAAATGATAAAAACAGCAATTCAAACTAGAAGCTGAAACTACAAAGATATCATCGATGGGGTTAAAAACTTCAAATTGATAAAAAATAAAAAAATGATAAAAGCAAAAACGCTACACTGTAAAACTACAAAAAGTCTTACCGATAGGGTTAATTAAAAACCCTGGCAAACATGTTTCGCTTAAAAAAATTTCATTGGTTCAAAGGAGACCATATTATTAGAACTTAATGTATGGGTCAATTTCTGCTGCTAGATAACCTCCAGGAATTTGCAATATTTTTTTACTTAATGGTTGTGTTTTCACTAGGTCAATTTACTAGCCAAACATTCTTTCTTGGTAGTTGTTTACAGCCTGACATTAACTAGTTAAACATGGTATCTGTTTTCATTGTGCAATTTAACCTGGAATTTGAGCCGCTAAATTAAATAATCAACTTACAAAAGTGAGCAACTTTCAAAAATGGCAGCAGGCGAATTATGTTGATTGGGTTGTTCCAGAAAAAATCCACACCTCCCCGACGGATGGGATTCTGGAAATTCTCGGGGGAGGGGAGGGGGTCAAAGACTCTGGAAATCCAGGCGGGAGGGGGGGTTGAACGAGAGAAAGTCTTCTGCAGAGGTCATTTCGACCGATAGTTTACGCAATTCGAACGTTTAGTTCGGTGACACTTCAGCGCTCTTAGACCCTGAAAATAGTAGAAATATTTTGTTCACATATTTCTCACCTAAAATAAATGATAAACTAAGTTCCTTCGTAGGTCCTTTTATAGCAGAAAATGCGAACAACAAGATACTAAAAGACGAGCCATCGCAACATTGTTGCAATGAAGAGTTTGAAACACCTGACACATTTCTACTCGTACCAGACTCAGCGCGTCACCGTTGTGTAATTTCACTTTCTCGGTTGTTTGGTCCGCCATTGCATTCTTAGCGTGGATTCCACTGCGTCAGGCAGAAGAATTTTTTACGTGTGCAAGCAAGGATGCAGAGCTATTAGCTGAAGAAGATAATTCCAAAGAATTTTGGTCCAAACATTCCCTCTTCATCGAAAACACTCGAGAGGAACTTGTAGCCATCTGTACCTCGAGAAAACGTCTGGAAACGTAAGTTATTGCAAAAGCAACAGAAGGAGGAAGGTCTTGGACGGGTTCCTGCAACATATACAGTGGTAACCTCTCTGAAGTCCCATTGTCCGTAGCACAGTTGAACAAGCAGCCAGTGCGTTTTCTGCGTGCAGTTTTAAGATTCCATGGGTATTGTCCATACACAAAGGATGAACTCGTTCGCTTTTTCGCATTGTTGCTCCTTTCTTTTTTTTAGTTCCACGCGATAGGGCTTCTAATATTAGCCAAAGCTTTAGAAATTAAAAAAGAACATCTTCTAGATGTGATTGTGCGTATTCTCTATTAAAAATAAATTAAATTTAAGCCTAATATATTTTTCCGGAAATCCAGGCGGGAGGGGGGGTCTTTGGTTTTGGAAATCCAGACAGAAGGGGGAGTCGTGTGTTTCAGGAAATCCAGGTGAGAGGGGGGGTTAAAAAATGACCCCATCTGTCGGGGGGGGGGGGGTGTGGATTTTTTCTGGAATAACCCATTTTCACTATATTTATGACGAACAGAAGGAGTTTCTCTCAGAGGATACGGTTAATGTCTCTACAGATGAGGAGGATGCGACGAAATGTTATCCAACGCCAAGACTACATTCATCGCTGTAAGTGCAAGGCCGTGTGGGCTTATCCGGCAAGACCACAGTTTTGGTTTTGACGTATTGTTGAAGTCATCTGTCGTTTTTCTGTTTCGCAAAGTGAACCACGAGTCGAACTGAAACACAAGACTAGCGTCTAGTAAATAATATTGCTAAACTACTTGACAGGCGGCTGTCACTACGTGCAATGTGATTGGCTGCAGTATTTACCAGGGCAAGTTATACCATCTCGCGAGGTAGTATAACTCTGCGTGATTTTCCGGTCTTAAAGGCAAGATAATCTCTTGTTTTCTCTCGTGAAAACAGCTTGCATTTTTATCTTGCTAAACAAAAGACGAACTGTTTTCACCGTATTTCCGGACTTTTCCGGCTTTATCTAGCTAAAATTGTCCTAGTGAAAACACAACCAATGTTCTCTTACCCAACCTTGGACACAGAGAAAAAGACAATTCCCCACCCTTAAATATTGGGCACCAACTAACATAAGTGCAATAACTGGTAAATAATTATATGATGTACAAATGACATTGTCAGCCATAAAGAGTTTTCAAAGTCCATTTGGCCTTCCATGTGTCCTTTGATAACCCAAAGAGGACATCAAAACAAGGTAAGATCATTTTGGTCATGCCACTTATCTGTGGCTTGTGGCATACTGTTTGTTCTTACCATAGTTTGATGTCACATGTGCATAATTATAGTACAAATGTATAAAAAGCCTTAACCCATGAGCACCCAAGTGGTGAGAGTGCAGATGAAGTAAAGGGTGAAGGGGTTGTTTCTTTCAATACTTGAGAAATAATGTCATTCGCAATAATGCTATTTAATTTATTGTTTAAGATGGCTTGACATCAATAACTTTAACAACTGTCTCACAATAGCTGTAGCAATATGAACCAGGCCAGGCAGATACATTTTCTGACTCAAGCCCCTCCTCATGCCTGCACTTGCAGGACAACATGATATGAACTATTTATTAATTAAACGTCACTTGCGTCTTTGTTAAAGAACTACGAAGCACAAAACCGACTTATTACTCTGAAGCCCGCATGTAAAGGTACTCACGTCGGCAGAAAAGAACTGGAAATGAAGATAACTACATTTACTCACCTCGAAGATTACGAGTCCCTTACAACGAAGACAATTGGAACACTTCAATGATACAGGCTTCCAACACTTCACGTCGAGTGATAATTAGGTTCCCGATGTTAACACTGCAAACTATGACTGACGATGTCTCCTCCATTATGTTGTTCACGGGATAGGCTATTAAAATTTCAGCTTTCGAACGATCAGAAGCCACAAGAGCCAAAAGTCTGAACGCCACTCGTTTTGAGAGTGTGAAATTTTCGCCATGACACGACGCTTAGCTGTCTCGTATTTTCCGTACAAACAATAGAAAAAAATCACTCCTTTGGAAAACCCTTGCTCATGAGTTCGAAGCAATATCTTTACAACATCTTTCATATCCACAGTTCACAATTCCTGATACTGATGGCTCAAAAATCCGAAGAAATCATGCCTGACCCGGACGCCATCATTCGACTTCGCCGAGAGAGGCTGCTGGGCGCCAATTTGACCGGATGTGACGTCAAGTTTTGTTGGATGATTCAGATACAAAAAAAGTGCCAGGCGTTATGGAGTGTTCTCCCCCGCCCCTGCTCCCATATCATGCTAAAAAAAGAAAGCAAGTGTATGCCTTGGAAGAACAATATTCAGTAAGTCTGCACAGCTGCGACTGTAGTTAAAAGATTATTCGCTGAACTGAAACTCTTTAATGATGTGACTGTCATAAGAGACTGAACCAAATCTCCTTTTCTGTCATCTTCTCGCATATTCCTGTTATCTACCTTTCAAAGAAACATCTCTATTGTGAATGAATATTGTTGGGGCTTTAAGGGCATTAAGGTTGCGTGGTATAAAGACTTACCAAACAAATTTTTTGACTGAATTGTAATTTTTGAAAACTAACACATTTTCTGTGAACTTATCCTGATCTTTTAAATTTCTTCTCAGCTTCCTTTCTGATAAATCTAGGTGTATAAAAATTTCATAAGATAAATTAAAGTTCACGGATAAAAGGAACTCGGATCAATGCAGTCCAAGATCCATGTCATGTTTAACATCATATAACAGAATGAGATGTATTGGATGGGTAGCCTAGTAACCAGGGCCTTGGCACTGTTGCGAAGAGAAAAAAAGGACTGGGAACAAATTTCCTGACAGAGTGAAAACACCTGTAATAGGGGCAAACTTATGAGGCGTTTAAGAGCATGCGCTCACCTGAAAACTTGTGTTGCTTGTCAAAATTAAGCAATTCATGGTCTGTTGTAATTAGCTCGCGGCGTAAAACTCCCATTAAAAATATGAAATATAGTGACTTGTGTCTTTATATTGTTTTTCAATAATTTCTTGGGATGAATATAAGTTAAAGGAAGACGAGAATTAATTTCAGCTTGCGTGGGTCCAGAACTTGCTTAGGTGAAAGAAGTATAATCATAATGTTAGTCGCAATAACACGATGATTATATGAGAAGTAAATGAAAACGTTGTTCCCTGAACTCCAAATTGAACTTCCGTTTTAGTTATGAGGTGATAAAGTGTTTTAGCCCACCATGCCGGTTTGTTTTATTTTCTTGCCAGGGTTTATCGGCTCTCCGTGCTGCATATTAACTGTATATCAATATTTTTATGTATTAAGTTATCATATTATGAGCTTAAGGACATGGATTGTCTGTTGAATTATAGTCTTTGAAAATAGATGAATGTTTCCGAATGTTTCATAATTTTTCTTGGTTGTTTTCTAATAAACCCATTGCTTCAACTAAAGTTCATAACACGGATTCAGTAAAATTTGACAAAGTTAATTGTCTTTAGTCGTCAATAAACTACGCCATAGTTTAAGATTTTTTGCCGAGTACTCCAGTAACATGGCGACAGCATACTCTTGCAGACGACGTCAAAAAAATGTACTTACTTTTTAACGAACGTGCGGAACTTTTGTTTCGCTCATGAAACATTTTGCTTTTTACCGTCCTCATTCAGTCGTCGCCGCCGTGTTTTCGTAAGGTCCCTAATATGTCTGTTGATGTACGGCAAATGTAAACAAAGTGAGAAAAAGATAAGTCAAAGAGTTACATTCACGAAAATGAATCAGTAAGATGCAAAAAAAGAAACCGAATTGAACATAAACACAGTCCACAAAAAAATTAAAGAAAAAGCAGCCTTACTCAGCCTTTATGAACAGCAATTTTCAGTTTTGTAATAATATAAATTGCAAGAAACAAGAGTGTATATGTAAATAAAAAATGTTATAACTGCACAGTATATTGGACGTTTCCGTTAAGCCTTCGTGGAGGTATTTATCATGGCAGTAGAGGAAGCTCGCTCAGAACGCTGTCAAATTTCGACCCTTAATAATCACAATATTCAAAAACGTTTCTCACTCAAATGACATTTGCATAATATGTTATTGAGTCGACATTTGCCGTCATATTTCATTAAATGTCAGAGAATGGCAATTTTAAGACGCAAAGATCAAAAGCAGAGTGATTGTTTATGTGCCAGTCAATTGTGCTTTTCTGTTGTCGAGTTTATACTGGGATTGTTTACATCATCAGAAAGGTTTAACATTCGTCTTCTATGTCGAATGCATACAAATTATATTTTCTCTTATTTCATGTTTTTGAAGCACTGATAACTATACCATGATAAAAAAGAAAGGTAGTTTATTCCTTTGGAGCACAATTTGAAATTAGCTTCCACAGGTGCGACAGTAGATAAAACATTATTCGCTGAACGGCAAATTGGAACTTTCTCTTTTGTTATTTAAGAGTGATAATGTGGTTTAAACAACTCTCCTGTTGTGTTATCTTCCCACATCTTCCTGTTAATTACTGTTTATAGAAACATATCTACCATAAATGAATACTCTTCTGGCGTTAGGTACCTTATGGTTCCGTGGTATACGGACTTACAAGGAATAGATTTTTCTACTGAACTGTTTTTTTTTTTTTTTTTTTTTAATAAATACATTGTCAATGATCTTTTCCTTATTTTTCAAATTTCTACTTAGCTTCCTTTCCGAAAATCCAGGTGCTTCATACTGGCAAAAATTCATAAGACAGATTAAAGTTTAATGAGCTCAGTCTGTATAAAGACTTAGGCAAAGCAACGACTGACTGGTTAGCTCGTTTTGCCCGGGAATAACATGGCGTTAACAAACTCAACTGGAGATCCAAACCAAACCTCATCCGAAGACCTGGCGTGTTCACCAGAATTTACTGGAGAAGTCCCTAACCATTTGATAGTCCTTTTAGCGCTAAATGGTTTTGTGGCCATTACCGCATTTCTGGGGAATACTCTGATCCTAGTTGCCCTTCACAAGGAGACTTCACTTCATCCGCCGTCAAAACTCTTGTTCCGCAACTTAGCGACAACTGATCTTTGTGTTGGTCTCATTGTAGAACCTTTTGGTCTTACCTATCTTATATCCACCCTGAACGAACCATGGAATATTTGCCGCTACGCATTTGCTGTTTTCAATATCACAGGCCATATTTTGTGTGGTGTGTCCTTGCTTACACTGACCGCCGTAAGCGTGGACAGGCTTCTCGCCCTGTTATTAGGACTCAGATACAGACAAGTTGTAACTTTAAAGCGAATATATCGCATTATAGTTGTGTTTTGGGTTCTTTCCACCGCCGGAGCGACAATGTTACTTTGGAATGAACGTATCACCTCGTGGTATGACTGTATTGTTGTAGCACTTTGTGTAGTCACGTCAACCTTCTCTTACACGAAAATTTTCCTTACTCTCCGTCATAACCAGATTCACGCACAAGGTAACGTTAATCAAGGACAACCAAGCCAAACAGTTCAATTGAACATAGCGCGTTACAAACGAACGGTGTCCAGCGCACTTTGGGTGCAGTTAGCGTTAGTTGTTTGTTATCTGCCATTTGCTATCTTGGAGGGTTTGCGCCTTCAGAGAGGACTCACGTCACCAATTTTCGTCGCTTCGCTTTATTCAGCAAATTTGGCTAGCTTAAACTCGTCATTGAACCCAATTCTTTACTGTTGGAAGATCAGAGAAGTCAGACAAGCAGTAAAGGACACAATCAGGGTGTTGTTTTGTTGATCGAGTTAATTCTTACAATATTGTCTGGAAGCATGGCAAAATATAATGTTGAGGAAGCATTCGTTTTGGACGATGTGAGTTTTGTTTGATAGTAGAATGCAGCCTTTGTAACGTACGATATGTAACTGAAAAATTGTATTCGTCTAAAATCCTTATAACTTATCGATTGGAAAGAAAAAGTTGTTTGTAGGTATTAACAGAGTCATCCAGACAAACGAGATTTTTTAACTAAGGAATTCGACAGACCGTGGAGAAGGTTTAAATTAAGTCAACTAGAAAAAAAAAATTAAGATTGGCTAGTACTTAGCTCACAAAATTCGGGACAAAGAACGTTAGTACACCATTCTACAATCGAGTAATGCTAGCAGAATTTAACTTAAGATTGGAGGTTTTCGTTTTCGCTTTGTCAAAGCAGATCCATGACTTAATTATTAGAGTAAAATAAAGAAGGCATTTTTAATTTGAATTGACGACTTCCGCGTTAAACAAAACAGTCTTGTGGCTAGTTGTTTCTGACATTAAAGCAGTAATAAAAAAAATTTGTTTGGTGATTTCTTTTTTCTTATAATTTATTTTGAGTTGATGTCCCGTTTGACGCGCTGAAAATGCAAACGGAGCAAAAGAAAACTGGGTAAAACAGGAGAAAACCAAACCTGGAAAAGAAATTTGAAGAGAAAAAGCCACATACAGGTCTTGTTTGAGCATGCGGTAGCGTCACTAAGGAACCAAACGAC
>NW_028145672.1:482500-590000 GCF_977016875.1 Pavona decussata | reverse complement strand
ATTGGTACTGGTGACGAACCCGGATTTATTTCTCTGATATAGATAGTTTATTCGTAAAAATCGCGAATTTTAGCGCGGGCAATCTCGTGCTTCATTCAGATCAATCTCCTTGAAATGGCAACTGTGTCCCTTAGATTTAAGTATTACTTTTTTTTAGGATATTGTTAACCTTTACTGCAATTAAATGTGCAGGCCACAATAATGTACCGCTACTTGTCATGTCACTTTAGCTTGAAAACCACCAAACTTTCATAAGCTCAGAAATTCCACGGGAACTGTACAACTCAGAACCTGGAAAAGAGTTCGCCCAAACACGTCCAACTAGACAGGATTGCTGTAAAGAGTTTACACAATAAACTTGAGTCTTATGGAATCTGAGTCAATCTTTCTATCACGGATCTCTCTGCCACCGCAGTTGAAGACGCTACACTCACCCTTTCCAAGCCGGAGGCATTCCCATAATGCTCACTCGAAGAAGCACTTGAGAGACGAGTGGGGAGGAGTATGGGTTTATTACCGCTGGTCAAAGCGATTGCAGTCTCTGTATGCAAACAAGGAAAAGAGAGGGGGGGGGTGGGTGGGTGAACAAGGGTTCGTAGATTACTTTTCAGTGAGTTAATAATTGACCACAGGAATACCAAATCAACTGTTTATTGCCTAGTTGGGCGAGTACACTCGCACAGTACACTGTTGTAACATCGACATTCTTGCCTTGATTCAAAATAGGGAAGATGCCAACTTGAAGCTGGAAACTGCCAAGCTGTGAAGTCATACTTAGAAGTTGACGATAGCACGGATGCTGCAGAAAGTGACAAAATGATCAGAAACGTTAGGGAGAAAGCTAATCAGTGAAGAAAAGAACAAATGATTACACCGTCAGTAACACGTGATCATGTCACGGATCAGCAACATCGTTCTTGAAAATTGGGAGGTGTGGGCTCTGGCAGCAGCAGCAGCAGCAGCAGTAGTAGCAGTAGCAGCAGCAATAGCAGCGGCAGTAGCAATAGCAGCAGTAGCAGTTGCAGAAGCAGCAGTAGCGGTAGCAGCAGTAGCAGCAGCAGCAGCAGCAGCAGCAGCAGTAGTAGTAGCAGTAGCAGTAGCAGTAGCAGTAGAAGTAGCAGTAGTAGTAGTAGTAGTAGTAGTAGTAGTAGTAGTAGTAGTAGTAGTAGTAGTAGTAGTAGTAGTAGTAGTAGTAGTAGTAGTAGTAGTAGTAGTAGTAGTAGTAGTATAACTTTATTTATACACTGTATTTCCATCAGCTTATTAATCATTATCAACTGTCTATCTACCTACCTACAATTACAACAGTAAAAAATTTAAAACAAAGCCTGCTTTTCTTGGAGGCCGTGTTTAAACTCTTACTTAAAACTGCGGCGACTCAATTGAAAATTAAAACTACTCAAGGAAGTCACTTGCCGAAATTCTGAGTGTAAACTGTTCCACAACTGAGCTCCACTGTATGAGAAACTTCTCTTTAGATAATCAGTGTGGGATTGTGGATGAGCTAATATGGGTCCAAATCCTGGGGCCAATTTAACAAAACTTTTACACTTGTAGCTAACAAACTGTGCCTTTATTATTACACACATAAGAAGAAAATCCTCTTAACAAACATTGTTAGAAGTATTTACTGAGTATTATTGAACTCGTTTTTGAGAACTTTAATGTGCTCTTTCTTGTGTTTGCACGTAAAAGCAAGGGCTCAGCTTGCTAATTACAAGTGTAACAATTTTATTAAATTGACCCCTGGTCGAAATGACCGTTAAAATGTTTGTAATCTCATAAGCTCCACTCCAACAAACCTTTTTCCAGCATGCATGAGATCAAAAGCTTCATTTATTTGCTCCAGTGGCATTGTGTGTGTTATGAACTCATCCACTTTCAGCTTTCCAGCCAAATAATCATCCACAAGTTTAGGCACACTGTCACAGCTCTTCCAACCTATATACGTAAATCACATAGTTCAGTGAACAGTTACCAAGTGCGAATGTGTGATATAAAAATAAATAAATAAATCAACTTTGTTTAACGAGGGTGACACTTAAAAGTCTGACGACTGACAAACCTGTGACCCTCGGATTCCAGATCGAATTGGAATTTGGAAATGTTGATTTTTCTGGAGGGAGGAAAACCGGAGTACCCGGAGAAAAACTTCTTAGAGCAACGACGAGAAGCAACAACAAACTCAACCCAGATATGACGTCGAGTTCGGTATTCGAACCCGGGCCACATTGGTGAAAGACAAGTGCTCTCACCACTGTGCCATCCCTGCTCCCACAACGTTGTTACAGCAACGTTTACTAAAGGCTTATGTACCCTTTGCAGCTAACAGTCACATGGTACAAAATTAACCAAGCTAAAGAGCAAGCTACGCACTGGGACATCTAAAACAATGAAACTTCAAGTTTGACTGGATGAAGTCGCTTTGTTTTGGATGTCCCAGTGCGTAGCTTGTTCTCCAGCATAGCGGATTCTGTACCATGTGACCGTTAGCTGCGAAAAGGCCCATTTACCGTCACCGACTGACAAAAGGGAGCTTAAGCAACGACGACGGCTACGGCAACGGAAACGCCGCAAAACAATTTGTTGGCTTCACACTACAAGCTAAGTTAGTTTCAAGTAAGCACTTGATTCAAGCACACTTGAAAATCTCAAGTCGCACTTTAGAAAACTTGGCTTCACACCTGGTGACAAAGTATACACTTGAAGCACATGCTGTCAATCACCGTTCGCGATAAAATTAGAAATGCGATTGCTCGCCGGAAAATCATGGAGCCTTTGCAACGGAAAAACGTTTTATGCTGTTTACCCTTTATTTTGTCTTTAATTTTAACTCAGAGAGTTTTAACATTACAGGAAATGCATAGGTACTTCATTGTTTACGAGTACTTGGCGACAAAACAAAAGAACAGGCGACATCTTCTGAACTGAAAATCGATAGTTCAGGCTGTCTGTAAAGATGAACTTCAAATAAGATCGTAAGTTTAACTATTTGTATCGGCTTTTCCTTCCTTTTTATGTTTACTTACAAAAAAGACTGTTCCATGGAGTCCATGGCGTTTCTCCAGCCATCCATTTTGATTTTTTTTTTTTTTGGATTAATTTTAGTTCACGGCAAAATGTTTATCTGTCCGTGGCACCGCAGCACGTGGCTTTCAGTTGGTTTCCCTTTTCCTATTGGTCAAGTACGTTCTCAAGTGTGGTGTTGGCCATACTTGGCGGCGTACTTCGGCTTCTTTGAACTACGAACGTTTCCATGGTCACTAAGTAAGGTTCAAGTTGGTAGGTTTTACCCCTTCACACTCAAGTAGGTTTCAAGTGCACTTAGATTATACTTACAAGCTCTAGTGTGAAGCCCCCAAATAGGTTTAATGAGCAAAAACAATCGCCCAGCACGTGCGTTTTACATTTTGGTACATTTCTTTGCCGTCCTCTGCAAAACAACAACGCGAAATGACCACATTTAAGATTTTGTGGAGAACGTGAACACACGACGGTGAATTTTTCATTATCTTTCTTAACTTGTATGCCACTCCTACCAATTCGGCTTCTGGATAGTTCGCCATTTTTGTAAAAGTTGAGCGAGTTGAAATAATGGCGAAGTAGCACAAATGAAGTAAAGATATATTTTCAGGTGACGTTTTCGTTGCCGTTGCCATCGTCGTTGTTTAAGCTCCCTAAAGAGAATGAGAAAACGGACGTCAATGGGCCTCGGTAATTTCTAAAAATCTGTGGGAATGCTACAGATTTTTTTAATCAGGTTGATTTTCACCCCGCACCCTGCATCCTGATTTAAAACATTTTTGACTTTATATCACTGTATTTAGTCCATATCTAGCCTAGGAGAGCAGACGTCTTTGCCGGCCATAATTTCATTGGCCATAAAAAGCCGCTATACGCGATAACTTGCCAAGTTATTTTTTTAAGACACCCTCTATTTGAGTTTAAACTGGCCTGGAAATCAACTCTGATAAAATTTACCATCTTCCAGCGGGTAAAATTGTCAACTTCTTGGCTCTGTTGCCTCAAAATCTTGTCAAGGAGCAACACAATTTCAACGGCTTTGAATTGATTGACGTCCACCAAAACTCAACTTTATCTACCTCTTTTGAACCCGGGTGGTCGCGAGATGTTGGCTACCGCTGTAGTGGTATTTTCCAGTTGTTCCGACTTTGCCGAACGTTACAACAACCTCGCGAGGTATACCAAATTTCCTTCAAAAATTCTGGAAACATCCGTTTTATTCAATTCGACAACCGGACATTTCCGTATGTTGGTCAAATGGAAAACGTCTTGGGTAAGACTCCGGTCACGGGGGTTCCCTGAGTTAAATTCTCGGGGGAGGGGGGAGGTTGGTTGGGGGGAGGGGAGCTTAGTAAAGTCTGTGGGGAGGCTCAGCCCTAAGGTCCAAACCCCCACCCACTTTAATATCATTTTTCACAGAAAAGGTTACCCCCTTCACATAGTAGAAACACTCTATCCTTTTTCGTTGGGTCTGTTCGGATATTTTGAAAGGCCCTTTTAAATACCTAAATGACGGCTTTGCCGACCCTTTTCTATTCTTCAGCACGTGAAATCCCTTCTCTTTTATATACCTCCACCTCGAAAAACGTTCCCTTCCCCGTGCAGGGTTCAATTTAAGCTTATATTCACCACGACTTGGGAAACGGTGACGCAAAGAGGTCAGACGCCGCGTTTACCTCCAAACGCTGTTCCTTTCCAGACCCTCCCGGTCACTAGTTGGAAAGGCTTCGTGGAAATCTCCTGGCCAGCAGCCGCTACTCCGATAATAACTGACGTACCCCACCCCTTGTGACAAGACTCCAATGCAGCACGCTAAAACAACAGTAATATATCTGTAAGGATTTCTCTCTTGTACAAAGACTAGGATTAAAGGGAGGGGTTCACGGTTCTGTGCATGTCCATGAACCAAAATACTTTTTCGCCTTTGCTCGCTATGACCCAAGCCTGTTTAATTCAATTCGTTGTTTATGAACCATTCGGAAGGGAATAGGTAACTCGGGTGGTAAGTTCATATGATTGCGTTATTTTGCATGCAAATAACTGTAATCACATCAACCATGGAATAAATCCTACGGGTCAACGCAATATGAGTACAATCCACTAGCATTTTCTGTGAATTTTGGTCATCAGTCATTTTGCTTGGACTAATTATAGAATGTGATTACTGAAGTACATGTGAGTGGGAGAAAAAAATCATTTAGATTCATACACATGCGCTGAAATGTGAACCCCTCCCTTTAAAGTGCCTATGAAGCGAAAATTGCTTTTGTGTAGTTATAAAGTTTGAACTTAAACATGTACGATTCCCAAGTTTTAGAGTACTGGGGTAAAACTTGTAGATTTTACAGACGCTCAAAGTTGGGCTATTTTGCTTTCAAAAGTGGTCAGAGGACTGGGTCGAGTTTTATGCTGAATTCCAAGTTGTGACGTCACGTTGGTGCCAAAAGTTTGTTTACTTTCATTCCGTTCTTGCCGCCGAAAAGGATTGTAGAAAGAGAAAAGCATGTCTAGCGATTCTGTGAACGATCGATTCTGGCAACTCTCTTTGTTACGGACGCCAGCAACGCAATATCGCCCTCGCTGTCGCTTATCTTTCTTCTCTTCCACCATGATGAATTGCAATTCTTGGCACCAACGTGACGTCAGCGGTTATTGTCGCCTGGCATTTTGGCCCTTGCGATTCGAATACCATTTCTGAAGGCAAAATAGCCCAACTTTGAGCGCTCACAAAATCGGCAATTTTTACCGCAGCAATCTCAAACTTTGAAATCCCGTGTTTGAAAGGGTAAATTTTATAACTACCTAAAGACAATGTTCGCTTCACAGGCACTTTAATAAACATAACAAATATGTGGTTGTATCAACAGAATTGGTGAGCTAAATGAGCCACCGTAAAGAGATTCGAATGCTGACGTGCCAGCGTTAGCCCTTCGTCAGAACGATTCGTCTGCACTCGAATCTCTTTATGGTGGCAAATCACCTTATCAACTATGTTGATAAGACCAATAACTCGTTTCCACTCCTTTACCGAGGTAGCACTACAGTTTCGTTAGAAACTAACCCTCTAAAAAACATAACCGCTCACAGAAGCTATCTGTAACAAGAGTGTCACAAGAGGTTTGTGACGTGGCGAGACGGTTTTTATGGTGGGCGATGCGCGGAGGTTAACGATACAACTCGGGCGTTCTCGGACAGATAAACGGCGGGAAAAAGCTTCGGAGAGCACTAGACTTTGCAGCGTGGCACTTGTTACGGATGCCGAGGTACAGGGTCGTTGTTACCCGTCCGCGGAGGCGAAGTAGAAATTTATCTTCACAGAAATGGAGCTCACAACTTGTTTATTCGTAGACCTTTACAGGTAACCTTCAGCGTATTCTGGTAACTCGTTTTGGTAATTCATTCTGGTAACTCATTCTGGTAACTCATTCTGGTAATTCATTCTGGTAATTCATTCTGGTAACTCATTCTGGTAATTCATTCTGGTAATTCATTCTGGTAACTCATTCTGGTAATTCATTCTGGTAATTCATTCTGGTAATTCATTCTGGTAATTCATTCTGGTAATTCATTCTGGTAACTCATTCTGGTAATTCATTCTGGTAATTCATTCTGGTAATTCATTCTGGTAATTCAAAGTTGTACAACGTACGACCTTCTTTTATAAGTTCTGAGAATATTAATTAAGTTCGGTAAGCCTTTCATCTAAAATTAGTTTTACAGTAGAGCAAATAGCAAAACACGTCGTTATTAAAAATAGGCAGTCTCAGACTGCATGTGTCTACTGCAGCACTGGTGTAGAAATGTGATATAAAACAATTGAAGAAAAGGGAAATAAGACTGAAAAGAAAACGAAGAGGGAGGAGTGGAAATAGGATAAAGATAAAAAAATGGTTGTAAAAATGTTGCACAGAATACTGGTGAGAAGAGATTAAGCTGGTATTGCTTACCACAAACATTTTGTTTGAAGAGAACTGTAACTTTATTCTAACATAAACAATATATTATATAATCTTACAACGTGAACCACAACTTTGTACTGAAAGCAATGCAGCAGAGTTCTAAACATAAAGTACTGAAAGCAAAGTTCTAATCTGAAACGTAGGCATAAAATGCAACAGAAACTATTAATTAATCTATACTGAACTTATGTGTGGCAAGTATCATTCTTTGACTCCTGTTGTGTTTCCATAGTTTTCGCATAAATTAACTTTTTCCTAGAGCGGTTAAAAACAAATGTTTTCTGACGTAAAATAATATGGTTACCTATTAATCATTTGCCGAAAAACACACTTGAACGCAAAAATTGCTAAAATTCACGGCGTGTTGATGAAGACCTTTGGCATACCAAATTTCAACCCGCTTATGCAAATCAGTTGTCCTTGATTGCGCATCTAGCATCTGTCGCTTTTCAAACGCATATATGAATTAACAAAGACACAAAAATCAACAAAAAGCTTTTCCAACAAAACATTTTATTGAAATAAACGATGCATTTGTTATAAGAGGCAAAAAACTTTCAGTTTTTTTTGCGTGCGTGCAAACACGCCTGTAAAATTTGAAGACACTCCGTGTTTGTTCACAGCGATCACTCGCAGTAAATTCGGGTATGTTTGCGATGAAAATTACAGAAGTTACAGAATTCTGGCTCAAATCATCACTTACAGTCAACCCAGGTCACGCGTGAACGATATTTTTGAAATTTGAACGGAGTTTTGAAATTTACATGTCAGTTTTGAAAATCGCAAACGAGATTTCAGAGTTCCCGTATAAATTTCCCTAGCTTATTGACGGTATAAAGCTATGAATTTTTCTTTACATTGCAAAATTGAATATTTCAAGAATAACAATTGTTTCCCAAGTATTTTGAATCTTTTTTTCAGTTAATGCGTCTTTTTCAGAACGATTTCCAGCGAAATGTCCAACATTCCATTCACACGTCGGACATTACAAAGAGAAATTCGAATGTTTATTTCATTCTTGGAAATACTGTTCACGCGTGACCTGGGTTGACTGTAAACTATTTGTAAAAAGCAAATCAACATCAGAAAACATCATTTACCGTATTGTCGCCATTGTCCTGATCCGGAAATACAATCGCTTAGATCTCGGTCAGTCGAGGATTAGCGTCGGCTTTCGATAGGATTCCATTTGGGATTCCTGTGGCATTTACACTCTTACACTCTTTCACTCTTTCACTCTTTCACTCTTTCACTCAACCCGATGACATAGTGTCTACGCTTCTCTAGAAGCCGTAGACACAAAAATCTAGCCTTAGTAAGGATATTGAAACTGGAAATAAGACAGCTGATAACGCTAAAGATGGCTATAGGATATTACGCTGGAACGGTACAATTATTACTATTTCCTGGATGTTTACCGAAAGGTCGTTAGAACGGGAAAATTTAAAAACCTGTATTTAAACAGCTTTCGTTCATAACGCAATAACGATCGGAACTCTTGCTCTACGCTAACGAGTTGTGCTCGATCTAATATTCCAAACCACCTTAGGAGGACGGCTGAATAAACATTCATTTCTACGAGTAATTCACAAGTCATGTAAAGATTATCAATTTCCTAAAACACTGACCTGAAAATACTTTTCGATTTCTACAAGATTGAATTCCTTTTAAACACTACGGATAAATAGTCCTTGTGACATGTCTGAGTACAATTAAAGAGCTCGGGCATGACCCACCTATAGTACATTTTAGCTCGTTTATTATAGTTTTGGCTATGATTTTCCGTATTTTTTTTTTTTTTGCACGAGGCTGTCAATTCCTTCAGAAAACGTTGTCCTGAGATTTTTTCGTTTGTTCGCGCTTCATTTGGAGTAAAAATCCTATGATTATGGGCAAGTTTTTATCACAAAACGAAGCGCCAAGCAGCAGATGAAACATTAGGGCGACGTTTTCCGTTACCTTCCGTTTGATCTATCACCGACAATTTGCATTCTCATTGGTAGATCAAAAACTAACGTGATGGCGCAACAATGGTGCAAAAAGACAACAAAATGAAAATCGAAATTTAGTGCAAATGGAACTGTAATTTTCGTTCACAAAGTACAGTACTTCCCAAGGCATTCCGTTTGTTCCAAAAAACTTGCGGTGTACACGCGCATTCCATTTAAACAAATAAATAAATTAATTAATTAATTAATTTATTTATTTATTTATTTATTTGTTTAATTAATTAATTAATTAATTAATTAATCAATAACTAACTAACTAACTAACTAGCTAACTAAATAAATAAAAATTAGACTTTGTTTGACTGTCTGTTACGACTGATAAACCTGTGGCCCTCGAATTCCGGATCGAACTGGAATTCATGCAGAAACATTGGTTTTTGACAAGTATCGGTAAAAAATGCTCTAAGAGCAAGGATGAGAGAACCAACAACAAAGTCATTACCGACTTATGATGCCGAGTCCGGGAACCGAACCCTGGCCGTACAGTATTGGCTGGAGGTATCACTGCGCTTTCCCTGTTCCTTGCATTTGCCCTTTGACTGGTTCAGCCAAAAATTTAGGCTGCATTAGCACCCTCATTTTTTATTTATTTATTTATTTATTTATTCATTTATTTTTTTAAATGAAAACCCTCTATTGCAGCATAATTCCAAACAGAAAGCGAAATTACAAAGGTGTCCCAAGTAGCCAGAATCTGGATTAAACTTTACTAGTTTCATACCATTGTATGGATGTTTCCAATACATTCAAATGTGTAGTCCAGTCCACCGTCTGTCATTTCTGACAGAACCTACAAGAATGCAGAGCAACTTAGTGTCATGAGCAGAGTCCTTGATAGACAAATATCAAGCACAGAGGTGGGGCAACCTCCCCGAGGGGAGGTATAACCTATATAAGTATATTAAGCTATATCGGTATGTGCCGCCATATGTGAAGGGTATGGTTTTCAAGAAGTTTAGTCTGGAATAAGGTATAGACATCAGAGAGTTTGAATAAGCTATCATTTTCCGGTATAAACTGGTCATTAATGTTTAAAGAATTTAGTGTAGACTAGGTTTCCTTGGAATTTGACACTTAAATAGACGTGTTTTAGTTGTTGTACACATAGAAGATTTTGTTTTGGTTGGATTGTGATAGTGATCAAGTTTTCTGAGTCTGAGATAAGGTCAGCATTTTTGTTTTTCTCAAGGTTTTGTGGTTTCTGGTATCCACAGCTACCCTGTGTTTAAAAATAAGCTACATTTGCTGCTAAAATTACCTGCTGAATGGGTCTGTCATGATCCTTGGGATTCACAAATTCTGTACACCCAAACTCTTTAGCTGTAAGATACAACCACTCAATAGCTTAAATGTTGAACAGTTTCATTGAAGGCTAAGCTCACTACAGAGGATTAAGTTGTTTCAAACCAAAGACTACAAAGTAAGCCTGGGCTGAGACCAGTTTTTCAACTGATTATCAATCAAATGCAAATAATAAGTGTTGTATGGTGAGGAAGCAACTAGTACCACTGAGAAGCATAGACATTTTTCAAGCTTGAGCTGTGCAAAGTGGGTGAGTCCTTTGCACTCCTGCAAGGGAACATATTATAGGGCTTTTCCCTACAGCTAAAGGTTAAACATTAAGTTTACCTATTGGAAATTTATCAGGATTAATGTCGATTCCAATGACCCTTGATGCCCCAGCCTCCTTACAGCCCATTGCGACAGCCAGTCCAACAGCTCCCAGTCCCCAAACTGCTGTAGTAGAGCCTTTCTCCACCTAAAAATGAAGCATGGAGACTAATCTAAACAGCTGCACATGATCTCAAAATACCTTAAACTCTGCTTCCAGAATTTAATATCCCTTGCTTCTGCACCCCCCCCCCCCCCTCACCACAGACAGGTTTCTCTGGTTTGAGCCCACCCCTCCCCCATCCCCAACCCAACTGGAAATTCAAGTTTAGCTTCATACTTTCCTTAGTAAAAAAAAGGAACGTAGTTTTTGAGACACTTCTCCTTACTGGAGTTGCCAACAATGTTCCTTGGCATGGGTACACGGGACAAGCCCCTTATATCATCTGAGTTTAAATAAATTGTTGTTGTTGTTGGTATAGAGATTTTCTGGGACAGTGCATACATTAAATATCTACTCAGTACCTGATTGTGTTTCATCACACTTGTAAGTGTTGATCATTATCAACAAATCTGCATTTCTTATCAACTACATGTAATTAATAACCTTCACAGCATATTCCTCATACCTTTGCAGTGTTAAGTGGGGCTCCATATCCCGTAGAAATACCGCAACCAAGAAGGCAAACTTTTTCAAGTGGAGCTTTTTCAGCAACCTATATTAAAAACATTATTTCACTGAATGTGAGTTTCTGCCAGGCACAATAACAATACAAGTCCAACCTTCAGAAATTGCCATCCCTCCTAAACAGATCCAAAGTCTGTTTTGAAACTGCGTACTTTAACAGTGATAAATATGTTTAACCCACCAAGTGACTGACTCAATGTAGGCAAGTAGATTTGGACTCGATTCATGAACAGTTTAAAGTATGGTACAGAGCCTTTCAAACAGGAAGTTATTGTAGGATAAAAAATGCTTGACCTGGCTGGGCCATTCCCGTGGGTGTAACCTGACATGTTGTTAGGAGCAGGACAAATTTGCACTAAACAAATTAATTAACATACAAAATAATCATCCTTACCTTTGCAACAGAAATTTCAGCTACAACAGTGTATTCGCTGAATGTGCTGGTACCCATGAAATGATACAACGTTTTTCCCTTGCATGAAAATCGTGGTGTACCATCAGGTAGCACACCTTGTCCTTGAGTTGCTCTGGGATGACAAAAGGATTTCATAGAGTTTTATAATTGAAAGGTTTGGGCAAGAGAAGCTGAGTATTAATGACTTTTTCGCCTTAATACAAAATTGCTACAAATAATAAGCCTTACAGTAATTTGGCACAGAAACAGGTTGCATGCATTGTAAGAAACCTGAATGTGTACCAGTATTTTTTTTAACATTATATGAATTACCTTAATTGTCAGCCGGCCGGCAGCCTTTTGAAGACGTGTTTACAAAACATTATTTTCTAATAACAAATAAGCCACAAATAGAACTGTAAAGTTAAGTATTACAGGGCTGTCTACCTGTCTCTGTTGTAGTTAAGAGCCATAAAATAACTGGCTGCTGGCTACTTAAGGATGTTCGTGTAAAAATCTTCGAACATGGATTTTTATATAAAACTTCTGCTGTAGCTATACTTGTGTCAGAAATGCGAAAAAATGGGGGTCAGTGACTTTAATTCGGACACCTGAAAGATACCTTTAAACAATGGCATTTGCAGACCCTGAGAACTGTAAGCAAGCAGGATTCAGATGTCATGTGGGTACAGGAATGGGAAAATTATTAACTTCCTATCATCATTTCTTGTTCAATTTTTTACATTAAACTGTGGAGAATTGGAAATTAAAAATAAAATTATTTAATATCTGAAAAAATAAGAAAGAGTCACTGACTATCTGAGAGAGTAAACTGCACGCAAGGGCTACCAGTTCTATGTGTGGTTAGATTTCTTTAGTATTTGCATGCTCATGCATAATAATGTAGCTTGACATTATGACATGAATTATATCTGATACGCTACATATGAAATTACCTTATTGTACTGCAAAGATTGGTCTTGGGACTTTTACAAAACTTGCATTCACCACATTGAGGGATATAAAGGGGGATCACATGATCACCTTAAATCAAGAACAAAAGAAAATTAAAATTATAATTTATAGATGTGTTAATTTTTGCAGTCAGACATGGGCATACTTAATAAAAAGAAATCTGAGTCTTCACAACAGGAGTGAAACCTTTAAACTTCTGATTACCAGCTAGGAAGATTGCTCAAGGGATAGAGACCTTTTCATAACTGGCAGCGAAAAACTTATTCTTTTATTTTTGTGCAAATTAGCCATATTTGCTAGCATGGGCAAAATTCAATAGCATTTTTTACCCTAAAACAAGGTTAGTAGGGCTAATTAACATATACTGAAAAAAATAATAAATCGGTTGCCATTTATGAAAAAGCACTATAGCTGTCAACAAGGGTTGTAACCCGTAAAACTAGTTACAGACATTTAGCTTTGCTCGAAATGATCGTGAGTTAAAACATGAGAAAGATTAAGAATAGATAACTCACATCAAAGTACTGGACAATTGTATGACAAAGTAAGCAACTGGTTGTTACATCAGGCCTCCCGCCTCAAATGAAAACCTAGTCTTGTCACTTATGATGTAACAACCTCACCAAGCAGAGTTCTTCTAATGGCAGAAGAGGTCACTCACTTGGGAGATGACTACTTTCAGCTGCTGATACTTCTTTTTTTTGGAGGGGGGAGGGGGAGGGGGAAGTGGGGTGTACATGTAAGTCTCAAATCTTTACAGTACACCAAGGGTCAGGAGTAGCTATGAACAAAGAGCTAGTTAATTATCAACACCTACCAGCTTTGACTCGTGTCACTCCCTCACCAACACTTTCAACAATGCCACCTCCTTCATGTCCAAGGATGCAAGGAAACTTCCCCTCACTGTCTTTTCCGCTCAGTGTATAACTGTCCGTATGGCAGACACCTGTTGCTAGGATCTTGATGCGCACCTCACCCTTCTTGGGCGGAGCCACTTCAATTGTCTCTATGACGAGGGGTTTACTGGGCTCCCAAGCAACTGCAGCTTGGCATGATATGGTCTATTAATAAAATAAAAAACAGGCTTGAGGTTGAAAAGCATATAATTTTTGTCATTTATTTAACAATTGAGCAGTCCTCCTAAATGCTAAGACTGTTCATCTTTCCTCAGTTGAATACATCTCTTTATAACCCAGCACCAACTCCTCCCTTTCAGTATTCTTGCAAAAGACCCAAAACATATGCATGCAGTTGCATTATAGAAGCCTTAATTGTCCACAGAGTTTCAAAAGTAAATTTTCAATTTAATATACTGCACATGTATAATTGTCTCAAGTCCACTGGAAGTCCCCCCCCCCCCTCCCCCCCTTCCTCAATCCTCATCACATCTCCCCGAGATGGTCAAATCTCAAGCATTCAATATTGGTTTCAAACAAATGCTTCATCACTTTTCTTTCTCCCAAATTTTTGGTGAGATTTAGAGAAAAAGGAAACTGTCTTTTAGTCTTCTTCGTGATCTAATCCTTAGAACAGACGCTTCTAATGCACCTATTAACCCTTTAACCCCTAATATCAAATAACAAATTCTCCTTTCTTGCTTGTCCCCATACTTTTCTTATAAAAGTACCGGGGAGAAGTTATTAAAACACCAAGAAAATTCACCTTGGGTGATCATCTCCTTAATTCTCATGGCCTAAGGGGTTGAATAAGCATTGATATTACAAGGAGAAATTTGATGTTGATCACATGTTAGGGCTTTAAGGGTTAATGTTAAGCTACAGCAGAAGTAGTGGGTGTTGGAGCTTGGTGGGAGAGTTTTGTACCTGAGATTTTGTTTCTCTGGTGGGCATTTGTGGAAGGTCAAAAGAGCCACTGTCTTCAACAATTTGTTACACAGCCCATTAAAACATTCACAAGACTCCATTACAGAGAGTTAATTGCTGTGGCATTTGCTTTATGTCCCTCAGCTCATAACTGCGCCTTTCAGTAACATGCAGACTCTGAAGTTCAAAATTCAATCAACCGTTACGCTTTTCACTGCTGTCAATCACTGCAGCAGACCTCTTAGAAAACAAAATGTTTCGCTCAACAGGGTCAAAAGGTCATGTTTGTGCGCTGTGATTGGCAGATTTCGATCCACTTTGTCGGTTTCTGTATTTTTCTAGTCAGTTGTCGTTAGCTGGGTTGAAGTTTAGAGTCTGTATGCTATTGAAAGGCGCAGTAATATTTGCATACTTTATTACAGACATTACAGTTGACATTGGAACCTGACTTAAGAAGAAAAAAAGTTTTGTCATTTTGCTTACATCCTTTACACAATGTATTTAAATGTTTCGACAGTCAATTATATCAGGCAGGCAGTGGGATCTTATAGGCAAGCTCTACTGAGCTTTTCTAAAGATACCCCGTATAATCATTGTATCATGACATTCCAGGGATTAGATTGGATTAGCAGCCATGGTATATGAGCCATTGTACCATGTCCAAGAAATAGCGACGATTTAATCTTAACCTTCAATTACGTACTGTAAAGTAACACAATTGCCTACAATAACAAGCTATAATAAATCCAGCAATGAGAGGTCAGAACACGGATGCCTATGACAAGAACTGGTTGTTTTTGCATGGCGAAATCAACAAAATCTAGCAATGTTTCTTGATTGTCTTTAATAAAACAATCAATAAGCTTAAGACTTATTATTTCGACTCACACTTGTCCTCGTTGGCTATCGATCTTTCGCCGCATATCTAACGCGCTCTCGTGGAATAATCCCAGACCAAATTGTAACAATCACCAATTTATGCAAAATTAAGTTAATTTTTTCCAAGTTGGGCCACCTTAAAATTGCTTGATTATTCATAACTGTGAAAAAGACGAAACTGACACGAGCTAAGCGATGGGTGGTGCACAGTAGAGCGTGTTCCGATTTGTGACGTGTCGTGACACAACAAGCCTGTACGGTGTTCTTCAAGTGTACAAACCTTAGTTTAGTAACTAAGACAGATTTCTTACCTTTCCTACTGTGTCAGACATCGTTTCGAAGGGATCAAAGAAGCAAATCTGGAGCCAACCTTCACAACCGAGAAATGTGCGCAACCAGCATTCGATTTCACAATATCCCACAAAGCGCTATGGCCTTAGTCAGTTTAACGCAGTGTGTGACGTGGGCGTGAAAAGGGGCGTGCGAGGGGCAAAACCTAAAAACAACCTTGAAAGAAAAGACACTTATAAAGAGAGTTTCAATTTTCATCCTTTTTTTCAAGTTATCATAAGGAGGAACTTTCCAGGCAAGGACTTCACATTACAACACAAGAACCTACTCTCCACAGTCTTCCACATGCTTCAGGACACGATTTAACGTGACAGCAGGTTTCTTTCATAGGTCACTCGATAATTGTATATAAAAGAGCTAAACAGGGTCTCCTAGCCCTAACTACTAAAAAGCTAATTCAGGCCTAGGGCATGCTAGCCTTCTTGGTTATGTACCAGCTATATGGGGACGTGCCGCTGGATAGGGTATGGTTTTTGGCCCCTCTGTCCTGAACAGGGTATATAATTTCAAGTGAGTCTGTCCCGGACCCGTCCTAGACAGGGTATGGTTGCAAGACTGTCGTAGAGTATTTGGCAATCCGAAATCAGAGACGTTAGTCTGCATTTATTTTAGTGAGCAATGCTTCACGTCAATTCACTGTCAATTGAGTTTCCACTAAAGGTTCACCGCTGTTAATGCGAAATTTTGGGATTTTTCGCCATCACTTCTAGGAAGTGTATTATTTTATCTGTTGTGATTGGTATTCGCATTTCAATGCGTCCCCCCCCCCGGGACTTTTGACTGGTGGAATGTGACCTGTAAAAAATACTTGTCCGAAACTTGAGGGTAGCAAACCAACACAGACATTAGGAAGAATAACTTTAGATAAATTATGCATCAAAATCTCACTTTCTCCACCCTCCCTCCCCCACCTCCAAAAATATAGACCTTTGCTATTTTCAGTTCCCATCACCAAAAATGACAAACTCCTGCAGACAACTATAAAAAATTATGAATTCTTCAATACTTTCAAAAATTCAGCCAACAACTTTTTCCCACCTCCATATCATTATGTAATTTGTAGCACTCCATACAGGGTGTTGCACAAAATTGAGCATAGGAGATAGGGTTAGCATCTCCCAGCCCAAGCTCAGTGTTTTAATCTAGGCAGGGGTGGGGGGAATCCCATATAAAAGAGACCGCGAAAGTAACCCCTAAAAGGGACCAGAATTTCACTTTGTGGGCGTAGTTCAAACAATTTTTTTACCTGTAAGAGGTACCAACTCTAAAAAAATACACTGACAGTTTACTGACATTTACTTCCTCTCATTGCTTTTGCCTTAATACCCTAGAGGATACAACCATACCTCTGGAGAAAGTCAATTTAGATTTTAGCACCCTAATAAATGGGTACAAAACCATTAATTAAACCCTAAAGGTATGACAGTGACCCGCATCACTTAAAGTAGGAGTCCCCCCCCCCCCCCCCCAACACACACACACACACACACACACACACCATTTGTTTTCAGTTCCTCTGATAACTTGATTTATCAAGCTGAAATTGGGCTGAGCTGTAAGTAACAGCTAGGAGTTGTGTCTAACCTGGTTTCGTATGAAAATGAAACATACCAAAAAGATGTACATTGTATTAAACTGTTAAATCCACATTATGTGGATTTAACAGTTTGATATCCATATATTTTCAATTAACAATTGAAGGGGTGCATGGAAAAAAGCCTTACGTGAAATCTGATTGACTGCTTAATTCTCCTAGCAAATTGCCTTGTTCTTCCTTGTATGAGCAAAGGAGAATTTTACATAAGATCAGATGTCACTTGGGGCTTTCTTCCACTCACCCCTTCAATTTTCAAAAGCATGCACAAGGATTTAACATTGACTGTTCTTCAAAAAATATTCTCTTTATTTTCAATTTTTCAAATAATACAATATTTTATATACAATACTAAAATAGAGTTGCCTCACATGCATGTTTACAACATTATATATACAAAAGTTCACTTTGTCATTCTCCAAAATAATCCTTTTTTAAGAAGTGTTTCTTACATTTGAATTGAAGAATTTACAACACTGTCCAATGTATTTTCATATATTAAGTTTTTATACTTTACCATTGGATTTTTTTTTTTTTACCTTCAGTTGTCTTATTACACAACTGTTGAATCTCCCTGAGAAAACACTCAAGAGAGAATTATTGTCATGCATAATAATATGTACTTTGTAATACAGTCAAACATCATAGATGTCAATGTTGCAGGTTAAAATGAATCCCAGGTTAAAATGATTTCAACCTAGGTTGAATTGTATTTTCCTTTGTTTTCCAGATGTAAATTACCCAACCTTAACAAAGGAAAATACAAATCAACCTAGGTTGAAATCATTTTAACCTGGATTCATTTTAACCTACAACATCAATTCTCCTGGATATTGAATGAATCCTCCAGCTTCCCAAACAGGCTACCATAATTATCTACCCAAGGCAAATGAAAGTGCCTGTTGATCTCAGTTATTTCTCTCTAAAATAAGCTACGATTTCAAGCTCCAAATTCCCACAAAAGATCAATTGACAGCTTCTGGCAGCACAATCATGCATCTTTGTCATCATCCAACCTGTTACAGACATTAAGAGAAACTTATAGGCAGCGAGCAGCCTCCTTTTGCTCAAAACTCCATAGGGAAGAACAAAAAAAAACTGACAATCACAGTATTCAAGGGGCAAGGCGCAAACGAAAATCTATATCTGCAGAGGTTGACACCTCACCAAGACTACAAATAATTGATGTAAATCTCTGAATGGAGAAGTCAGTTGTTCACTGCAGATCATCAGCTCATCAGGATCTGTTTGGAAAGTTCATACACACCAAACATGACTGACACTTGTGGCACAACTCTCAAATAGTTGAGTGACATCCCTCGATAGAGACCCCTCTTAACACCATCCTCCATGTACACCGTCATCAAAGTAGTAAAGCAACGACTAACAAAAGAGAACAAGGTAGAAAGAAAGACATTATTTATATTAAAACATAAACAAAAATGACTGCCCTAAATTTTATCAATTAGAGTAGGTTTTTTAATGTGACTATGAAGTTTCTTTTATATATATATGTATTTTTCTCACATTAATAATTGGCATTTTTATAGAGTTGTAAAGCATTGAGACTTAGTGTAATGCTTAATTATATATTATATTATTTATTATTATACTAACATTGTTCTTAAGTTCAAAAATCAAAAGAATATCATTTTACCTTGAACATGTACAGCTAATTTAACCGCAAACGAAGAAGTGTTGGGAGGAAGGGGGTTGGGTTTGGTACGGGCTTCACACCGTTTGGTAATTTGGTAGAAGTGACTTCTTCAGTTGGAAATTATGCTAGCTCGCCTATTTAACAATTAGACGGCGAGCTCGAGGTTTCTATCGGCTGATAGTTGGCGAGGGGCAAAGCCCCGAGCCAACTATCAAAGGCGATAGAAACCGAGAGCGAGCCGTCTTTAATTGTTTTAGCATACCTCAGTGATCGATCTATCAAGCAAAAAAATCTTTTTATTTCATTAATTTTGATATATTTGTGCAATGATGCATGCTAAATTGCGCATGCTCTGACAAACTGCCGTCTATCGATCGATAGACGGCACCTGTGTAGCCAATCAGATTGCACGTCACGCGATAGTTGGTCACTGAGGTATGCTACTTCAGGTTAACCAGCCTGGGTATTTGATGTGTATCATTAAAACGTCGTCTGAAAACTGTGTAATTAAGTCACCTGTATTTTTTGCTATTCTGCATTGTTCCAGCAAGCTGCATTCTTCGTTTTGTAACATCAAGGGGATAACTGGAAAAGAAATGCACCAGAGCTCAGCTTAGCATGAATGAAACCTTGAAAGTTACACCGTAGAACAGCTAAAACTGCATTCCTTAAGTCCTGGTAAAAATAATTTGCTTCCAATTATTCCCAAATTTATTTTCCCATGGACTGAGGAGCTGACATCTTTTGAGCGTTTAATTTAATAAATCAGCTTTCACTAAATTCACCTTTATTATACTGACTCCTGCAAGCCCTTCATTAAAATGAGATAACTTACGCCACTGTTTGTGAAAGCACTGCTGCTGTAGCGCCGCAGGCTAAACTTCCAGCTACTGAAAGAACTGTCTCTCCTGTGTCCATCTTTACTCTTGTCAGTAACCCATTCATGGAGAGAAGAAAGTCTTTCATGTTCTCAAAGATGAAGAAGCTTAGACCTAAAATAGATTTAAAACAAAGAGTGAAATCATCACTTTATTTCCTCACTCTTCTAAGATTAGTTAAATGTCAGCACTTCTAGCTTCTCTCAGCTGGAATAGATACATTTTTTGAGATAGGAATCAATCAGCAAGTATATCAGTCAGGTGATATAAAATCAGGCATCCAATCAGTTGATTGTCAGTCAGTCAGTCACTCTGCCGGTCAGTCAGCTGGTCAGTCAGTCAGTCAGTTAGTAAGTCAGTCAGGTGATATAAAATCAGGCAACCAATCAGTTGATTGTCAGTCAGTCAGTCACTCTGCCGGTCAGTCAGCTGGTCAGTCAGTCAGTCAGTTAGTAAGTCAGTCAATCAGCCAGTCTGTGAGTCAGTCAGTCAGTCAGTTAATCAATCAGTCAGTCAGTCAGCTGGACAGTCAGTCAGTAAGTCAGTCAATCAGCCAGTCAGTCAGTCAGTTAATCAATCATTCAGTAAGTCAGTCAGTGAGTCAATCAGCCAGCCAAGAGTGGATCCTTGATTCATTCTGTACGTCAGTCAGTCACTCAATCAATTAGTCAATCAATCAGTTAGCCGAACATAAAGAGTGTGTTATCCTTACCTATAGTAGGGATCATAGCCAAAGACTGTGTACAGAAGCCACGATAGAGAGCCACATAGCCTCCCTCAGAACTGGAGATTTCTCTTATGGCATGACGGATTCCTAAATACAGTCGCTCATCAGCAACTTGGAATGCCAGTCTGCAGCGAACAGTATCCAGTGGGTATGTTATTGAACAAGCTGTTAGACCTGAGTTTGTTGAGAAAACATATTCTTGAAACTGTTCACAAATTAGAATCAAAGAAAGAAGAACAAGAAGAAGAAGAACAAGAAGAAGAAGAAGAACAAGAAGAAGAAGAAGAAGAAGAAGAAGGAGGAGGAGGAGGAGGAGGAGGAGAAGAAGAAGAAGAAGAAGAAGTTTTATTGCTCTCTGAAGCTAATGACGGCCAGTTAAATAAATAAAATAAATAACTTTTATTTACCCTCGGCAGACATCAGATGAGTAACTAAATAAATATGAATCAGGTAATTTTAAACATGTTTATTTCATTATCAAAACAATTCATTGAATTATTACCTGCCAGAGATCCAGCTAATAGATGGCCCAGAGAATCTTTGCCACATAGTGATTCTAGAAACTAAAAGAACAAAATTACTGCTTAATTACTAAAATGACAGTACTATGAAATCATTGTAACCACTGACTTTACATTCACCACACCTAAAGAGAAGCAATTTCTAGATGGCTCAACTGTTTATTTTAAACCTTAAACTTTCAAAACCTATAATATTGGGTTGTGTAAAGTATGTTTTCAACCCGTCAGTCTGAAATGAAAGCTATCTATAGACTGGTACTTCCCTGTTTATTGTGCTGCACAGGACAGAACTTCTAACTTTTGACTTTTGCATGACACTGTCATTTTTTTGTAGTGCCAATTATTGTGCTGTGCTTTGGAATTTGTAAATGAAATCCTCAAGTGTGACCATTCACGTGGGATAAGCTTTGAAGCAGCTATTTCCAGTAGTGCTAGATTTGTTCCTTTGATTTTTTTAAGTGCTATCCCTGCATGATTTAATACCTGTTTGTAGTGCTCGTACGATAAGAACTGTACTGCTCCATGAGGGAATGTCCGTACCATCATGGCACCATTACCTATCAACACAGGAAATAGATACTGTTTTCTTCTCATGGGCATGCTAACAAAAATTAATATCACCTGCTTTCTGTCAACAAACTTAATTTAAAAGGTACTTGCAGAGCTCTAACAATTTTTCAAACCATAAATAAGGTGGAGCGCCATTTGAGTTTGTGAAAAGCTAGTTGTTGAATTTTCCACCCTTTCAATCCCAAATATTGGTCAACAGGAAAGGTGAAACCCCTGTTATGGGTGATTCGCTTTTTAAATGTGCATGAGTCATACATTTATAAGCAACAAGTATCAAGGATATAGGGGGGGGGGGGGGAGGGGTATAAGCCCATTACATAAGTTTTGGGTATGCATTATGGTTTCTTCACTATCTTGGTCTGAAATAAGGGATTGCAACCATTTTCGTCTGGAGTCTGTAAAGGGTGTGATTTTTGAAGAGGACAAATCTTTAAATGGCCATAGATATTATAGGTAGAGACTTGATGGGCTGTGTCTGTGAATGGTTATAGACTGAAAATCTGAAATAGGGTCAGGGATAACCACCCCCCTCCCCCCTCCTAATCCTCCCAACCAATCAAAATGCCTGCGAAGGAGCATTGTGATTGCTTTATTCTTCTGCTTCCACTTGTCACTCAGACAATCTGGTTTCCACTCTGTCGTTTAATTGAGTACTAGGTCATAAGCACTCTTATGACTTCACTTAATTACGACTTTGACTCTGCCTCTGAAAACCAGTCGCAAGCTTACACCCTAAATCAATCTCGTACCCAGAGTCCTCAGGCTCTTTGGCCAGCGGTTAGTTGCCAGGAGAGACTCTGGGGACATTGAATTTTATTACCGCAGGATTTCTGCGGTAAAACATGCAATGGAAACCGTTACAGAGCAGCCAATCAAAAAATTTGAATTTTTTCAATGTCCCCAGAGTCTCTCCTGGCGCCCACCCACTGACCAAAAAGCCTGAGGACTCTGGGTACGAGACTGACCCTAAATCAATAAATTGAACCCAGAAACCATAACCTAATTAAGAATTACCAACCTCTGAAAAAACCCAACATGCCCTCTTTGCAGTAAATTTCTTTTAATCCTTCTATCACACCTGTGAAGGAGAAACATATGAGGCAGCTTAAAACATGATCATCATCCGATCAATGTTCAAAGAACAAAATAATTCTGAATAAGTAGAGATAGAATTGGCATTAACACTAACCAAGGTTTTTGTAGTGCTGTTTTTGTCCTTGAAACAGTATCTTTAATCTTTCTAAAGGAGCTGCAGCTGTTCTTGCACAACATGTTGAGAGACCTGCAGATCCATACAAAAAGGATTAACTTTAATATAAGTAAAATACAAGGTAAGTTTGGTCATTCAAACACAATTGATGATTTGCATGTGACGTCATGGCGGCCATGTTGGTGAACAGGATCGGAATAAGATTTTTCTCCTCTGGGAGGTCACTGCCATTTTTATGCAAACTTTGTGAACAAATTTGTTTTGTCCACCAAACATGGCGGCAATGCAAACCACCTAAAAAACAGTGTACAAAATACAAAACAGCTGAAGCTTTACTTCATCTCGAATTTAGGTAGCAAAGTTGCTAATATTTTCCAGAATATATTCGATTATCACCAAAATATCTCACCTCCTATTTGTGATCAGAACAATACTTTTATAAACACAACAAACGCCCGATTGTCCAGTAATTATTACCGAAAAGAAAATTGTTTATATTCTATACAAGTCAAAAACACAGAGGACAAGCTGCCATTCGTTACCAGAGCCTCTCTCTATAACTGGTGACGTCATGTTGACGTATTTTTTTCGGCTCGGGAGGCTAGGAACGTGCTACCCTAGACGTATTTCTGGCTGTCGCTTCTCTCCGAGAAACGTCCGTGGTCTATGGTATCAATGAATTAGAAAAAAAAAAAAACCTTTCTTGATTGAGTGAAGTCTATGAAATATTTGTAAGTTTGAAAAATATCAGTTTGTTAAACATATGACCGCGGAATCACAAGACGTTGTTCATTATGCTGTACAAGGTGGTGGTAGCTTTTGAGTCTGTGGATGAAACTCTATTTCCACCGAGCTTGGAGCAGTGCTTTCCTGTGGTTCTGGCTCCTGGTTCTGTTCATTATACTTTCAAAGGTGGTGCCAACTTTTGACCCTGTGAATAAAACCTTATGTGTAATAAGCCAAATGAAAGCTACTGAGCAGCGCTTTCCTGTGCTGCTGTTTATTTTGCTGTACAAGGTGGTTCAAAGGTTAGGTGGTTCTAACTGTTGAGTCTGTGGATGAAACCAGCAAGTGTGATCATTCAAATGAAAGCCACTGTGCAGTAATTTCCTTTAGTGCTCTTTATTATGCTGTCCAAGGTCTTCAGCTGGTGCTTACCTTTGAGTCTGTGGAGTGAATCCAAAAATGGGACGAGCTAAGTCTGCCTAATACTTTCCAGAGGCGCTGTGTTGTCCTGTGGGTAAGTTTTGGGCAACAAACTTTCTAATTACATACTAACGTATAAACCTACCTCCAGAAAAGATAGTAGAAAGTACAAGCATTTGCTGTCCATTCTCCATGGTGTCAATACGTTTTCTAGTGCTAAATAAAAAAAAAGGCGAAAAATTTTATTTGCCGTGTGAAAATACGAGAGCGGTGAGCTAGTGAAAATTTTTCAAAACACACGAGTTTCGTCGATCGATCAAAACACACACAGCAAAATGATGACTTGGGATTATTTCGCTTGTTATAATGTTCACTAGCACTGACGCATGACGTATTTTTTTTTCCGGCCGATTGTTTACAATGTCACGTTTGCCGTTGTTTTGTTCGTCTGATCACGATTAGTCCTTTGTGCGTGGAGCGCGCGTGGAGATGAGACGTGCGTGTAGTGCTTCAGGTACTGTCGCGATCGCGTTACACCAAAATGAATCATGCTGATGGTCGAGTAGGGATGGGTTTTTGAGAGACGCTATGGACCTTACAAACGCTATACAAGCTGTGTAGATATTAGCGAAACTTTTGGATGCAGGGGACCACACCACGCACGGTTTAGATATTAGCGGCTGTCTTATAATTAGAACTCCCTCTCCGTCCGCACCCATGCAGGGCGGAAGAAGAGGGAGTTCTGAGACAGGACTATGTGGATATGTGCCCTCTCCTACAGTTATGGTTTTTGAATTTATTTTGGGCTTAAATAAAGTCATAGATTTAATTTTTTCTTATGAAGTAACACAAACTGCAAGGCTGATACTACGTGAAGAAGTTGACTTTGCGAGACAACAACCCGACAGAAACCGACAAAACAGGGCTGCAACCGTGCACAGCTGTTTCGTTCTTATTGGAACTCGTCAGCACGGTGTAGCAGTTCTATATGAAACCAGCAACAGAGTTACAATTACAGTTACAGTTTATTTTTGGCTGATTTGGTCTCTTGTAGATCCTACGTCAACTAGCAGCATTATCGTTCGCGGTCCTTTGCAGTTTTCACGTCTACTTATGAAGTAAGGCTGATCATGACAGTACGGCTGGGGTCAGATATTGCAATATTTTGTTCTGGGGCGTCGGGCAAGCGGTACTCAACAGAGTTTTATACGGGGGTGGCTCCGCTTCGATGTTCGAACCCTCACCCTTTCAAATACCATCACGACAAAATGGCATCCCTTCCACGTATTTACTTCACCGTCTGTTTGAGATACTTGAAAGACCCTTTTAGTTAACTAAATGGCAATTTTCTATAACCTTTTTTTATACATCAGCTCGTGAAATACTTACCAACCCTTTTATATAATTACTAGCTTGAAAAAGGAACCCCTTTCGGAAGGAATTGGTTACTTGAAAAGTAATGTTTACTAATGAATGCGAATAACCAAGAGACAAAATAATGTGACTATAAGGTTACACTGAATAAGTTACAGATAACGGAGAAACAAAAGAATTCAAGTTTACAAGATTATATTGAAGAGTTGCCGCAATAGATAAACGTAAAGCCCCTTATATTTAGGGAGTACCAATCTCCCCCCCCCACTCACCCCCCCTTCCCTCTCCCCCCCTCCCCCCCCCCCCCCCCCCCGAAATCATGAGATATGGCATGGCCTTTTCAGTGAACAAAACTTACTCCAAAGAAAAATATGTTACAATTCCGGCAAAACACCACGAAGCGAAATAATATATTAACTTAAACGAGAAAAAGGAACTCCAACAGCCAGGGAAATAATGGTAATGATAATGGTATTTATGTACCGCATTTGAGTTTGAAGAAAATGACTACATTTCCTTTTTGGATAATGTAATCACAAGGGATCGTGACCGCTTACAAATTAGCGTGTATAGACAACCTACACACACCGACAAATACCTCGATTTTAATTCTCACCACCCCGCGCGGCATAAGAGATCAGTAGGTAATACTCTCATCGACAAAGCCAAGAAAATCCCGTCGACAAGAGAGGGACAATGTCGAGAGAGGAAGCACGTCATTAACGTCTTGAGGGATAATAACTATCCTTTAGGATTTATCAAGAGTTGCGACTCCTATCGTAACGCCCCTCGTCGCGTGTCAAGTGACAACGACACTTCCAATATAGTAACAAATAGCAATTTTGTTGTCCTACCGTATGTCAGAGGCGTCTCTAAAATAATTTCTAAAGTGTTGCGGAGCAATTAAAGTTGATTTTAAACCTCTCGACACTTTGCGTGCACGCTTCCCACGGCCAAATATCCGAGAAGACTAAATGGTACGAAAAAAACATTTAGGTAACCAAGAGACAAAAGGATACACTTTTATCAAAATTCAAAAATCAGTAATTGAAATAACTAAGAAACAAAAGAAAGTGATAAAATAACAAGAAGAAAAGTTACAATTTCGATAAACAAGAAACAAAAGGGACAAAAGATGACAGAACTTGAAAAGTTTCCAATGAATGCAAATTAGCAAGAGACAAAATAATGTGACTATAAGATTACAAGAATAAGTTACAGATAACGGAGAAACAAAATAATTCAAGTTTACAAGATTAGGCATGAAAGGAGAGTTGCACAATAGATAAACGTAAAGCCCTTGAACAATTCTTTACACTTGTTGTAAAGGTGTGGCCTGCACTTTACAACTCCTCAGATAAGAAAACCGTACTACAAATTAACTGTCGTTTTATGTCTAGCTTTTTTCCCCTTAGGACGGTGCCTTATACGTACATTCTGCGCCCCTCGGATATGAATATGCGGGAAAAGAAAGTCTTAGTAAGTATTATTGAATCCAAAAAGAAAACTAGGGATAACCACGCATTTTTCAGAGATTAAATTAAGCATCAAGCTGGAAATAATATAATAACTGCATACGTAAATTTTTATGCATTGTTAAAGGGGAAGTATCACGCAAATTTGCAGTCATTTCAAAACCCAAAAATGTTTGTCTGTCAGCAGAAACAACGACATAATTGTCAAGTTTGGTTATAAACTTTCACCTCAGTGCAATACTGAACTGTCGATTAGTGCCTCTGGCCAGAGACACGGAGTAGGTCAGTATGGATTGAAACTTGAAAAATTTTAGGCTAATGTTTTTCAAGTTCTCGCATTTTTGTTTCCAAAATGCGCTAGAACAGATCACTAGTTGTTCCTCTCAAGAATTGAGTTGATGTCTTTCCTCTCGCCATTCTAGAATTATTTGGTAGCTGATTAAAGGTCTTATTTCATCATTTTTAACAAAAGATATCAAAAACCCCATGATACTTCCCCTTTAAGCTTAGCAAGTTTAACAAGTTTAACAGGCTTAACAAGCGTAAAAAAAGCGTCTCTCTCTAATCCCACTTTCCGTGTACACACTCGCTCCAGACCTTTTGTTTGAAGACCGCGCGCATTCGTTTTTGCAGTCTATGTGAAGGTTTAGTCTAAGTGCGTTTTGATCCAATTGTGAGCCAATTGTACTAGACGTAAACAATTACTCCAGACCATGGCCAAGCTGTCACCGTCCAAAATGAGAAGACAAAATAACAAAGTGATCGTGCCAAATCGCAGCCTGCCTATTGTTGGCCAATCAGCCTCAACTTTTTAGTATAAAATTTTCTATAAAAAGAAATAATTTACTCCTCTGTTATTTTCGTATTTGCGCCTAGAAACCTTATTCGGTTTTTCTCACGGTTATAATACCTTATTTCCCCTTGAGTAGTGTTTTTAGCACAAAGCGCTAATGTGCTAGTGCAGTGAGATCAAGCATTAAACTTCACAAAAAAATTGAATATTATCGGTAACTTGTCTTGTCATGGTTAAATCCCGACTGACAGGAGGCAGACCAGCTGGCTATTTACAAGAGTGGCCGAGGAGTATTATCCTGCGAGTAGTGGTTTCTCCACCGAACGCTGCGCTACGAACGTTCGTATCGTAGCGTTCGATAGAGAAATCACTGCTCGTAGGGTAAGGAGTATTTGCAAGCGCGGCCGAAAGTTGAACTCGGGGCTACCGAGAAACAAGTCAAACAGCTCGGCGGGACACCCGGATTTCACCATTTACCGCGCCGGTGCTCGCACTGCTCGACTATGTTGCCTCCTCCAAGTTTTAGTTAGTAGTGGGTTAAAATGTTCGTGTAACTCAGGCGAAATCGTCCCTGACGGAGGAGGCAAAGTTGGCGGCGGACCCAGGAGCCCTGAAATCTTTACCTTTACACATGTACACAACACTACCACCACGTTGGCCAGGCTAGCTATAGGCTTTGCAAGACATATTCTAATTTTACCAGTGTTTACCTATGTCCACTGAGCTTCATCGTCCGGTAGGATCCTGTCTTACTTCCAGCTCGGAGCATCGCAATCTACTGTCTAGTGTAAACAGCGTTTTGTGAGCTGCGATTATCATATCAACTTGAGCTTCAATGTTTTTGTTCACGTTTTTATGATGTTTTCAAAGGAACGGTCACGGTGACACGCATGGTCACCTGAAACTTGTTTTGTTTCTTGTTTTGATATGGGAGCGGGGCGGGGGCGGGGTGCTAAATTTTGCTGTCAATTAACATATTCAGCAAAAATCTTCAGGCATTGATTTAAGAAACAAGAAATTTCCCATAAAAACTATGGGGATCCATCAATATGATTGCGTTTTCCTGTGTATCAGATAAATAGCGAGAGAATGAAGGCAAGAAGCACGAGAGAGTGTGTGAAAAACAACCGGCAACTCGTTTTTTCAAGTGATTGTCTGCAGTCAAACCAGTCAAACAACCCTGCTAAAATCAAGGGGGGAGAGGAAGGGGGCGGGGATGTGGGGTGGGCACTGTTACACGTTGTGTCGGAGACTTAATGACTTCGTGTGCGCGCGTGACAGTTGTTTGAAATAAGTCTAGACATCAAGAGACAATGAACATTTTGGTGACAGACATTTGATTGACCTTTTTTGATTATCACCTAGCAACGACCAATCAGATTCCTAATGTACCCGTGTAAAACCAAGCGTTTTTTTGTGTGTGTTCAGAGTAGCTCTTACACGCCTGTTGTAAAAGTGAATATTGATACGTGAACCAGAAGAAGAGTGGTACAATCGACTCTACTGATTGTCGTAGTTATAAGTTCGGGAAGAAACCGTAGTGGACGGGGCTAAGTTCTCAACACGTGGCACCTCCGACGGGACTACTGAAGAAGGAATAAGGACCAGTTTGTAAGTATAATTAGTCCTGATTTTTTGCAGTCCGAGTGAAGAACGAAGAAATGGAGGCGACCGAAGCAAGTTTGGACATCAAGTTCACCCAGCTAAAAATGACTATCGGAAAAACGAACACTGTTCTAGAAGCAGAAAACCCAGAAGCCATTGAGAGACATCTTTCGTCTTTACGGTCCCTCACTACTGAAATAAATCGAATGCGTCTGGAATTGGAAGCGACAAAAATCGGAAAGAAAGAAGAGATTACAGACATCGAGGCTTGGAACACTGAGATCGACGCACAACTGGGAAAAGCGGACTGCGAAGTAGAGAAAGCGCGCACATGGATCGAAGAACGAAAAAGAGAAGCGCAAGCGATTGCCCAAGAAGAGCAACTGAAGTTTCATAAAACGAAGCTAGAGATGCAGGCAGAGATCCAAACTGCGCCACACCCCCAACAAGCCACGACACCTAGCGCGGGCATACAAGCGAAATTACCGAAACTGGTGATTACAAAATTTGACGGAAGCTTCATGGACTGGCCGCGATTCTGGGGACAGTTCTCGGAAACGATTGACAAAACAAGTGTAGCAGCGATTACCAAGTTTTCGTATTTAAGAGAACTCTTGGACACTAAGGCGAAGCGCTCAATCGAAGCACTGCCCTTCACTTCCGAAGGATACAATAGGGCGAAGAGTATCCTGCAAGAGAAATACGGAAAGGAGTCCGAGATAGTCAAGGCCTACACGAAAGAAATCTTGGATCTGCCTACAGTACCGAACGCGAGTCCGAAGAAAATCTGCGAATTTGGCGAGAAGCTAACATATTGTGTACAAGCGTTGCAGACAATGAAGAAACTCGAGCAAGTGAATGGGGCGGTGTCCATGACGCTAGACAAGTTGCCAGCAATCCGGGGAGATCTGGTCCGGACCGATCCAGACTGGGAGAAATGGGACTTCCCACAACTGTCCGAAGCTCTTCGTCTGTGGATAAGAAGAAATCCAGTTGACACAAGCCAACGCGAACGTGAGCAAGAACAACAACAAGTGAAAAGGAACATACGCCCCCCGATACGCCCTTCAAGAATTTTTCATGCGCGACGCGACGCCGACTCGAAGCCCCGCTGTTGGCCTTGCGTTTACTGCGGTGAAGATCACAGAGCCGCCGAATGTACTAAAATAGCAAGTGTCGCTGATCGAAGACAAATTCTCTTAAACAAGCGCCTGTGTTTTAATTGTACCCTAGGAAACCATCGCGCCATCTATTGTCCCAGCAGATCCGGCTGTCAACAATGCCACAAGCGTCACCACACGTCCATTTGTGAAACGCCCACCCAGGAGTCTAATCAACCAACGCCTGCAAGAGGAGTCGCCTTGACAACAAACCAAACCGGCGAAGGTCTGTTCCCTGTGATTGTGATTGAAGTCAATGGTATCAAGTGCCGAGCGCTTATCGATTCTGGAGCTGGGAGCTCGTACGTATCAGCGAAACTGATCGAATTACTTCGCGTGAAGCCCACTGAAGTCCAGACGAAAACGATAGATATGCTAATGACCTCAAAAGTTGCCAAACTCGAAGTCTACGATCTCCAGTTACAAGCTGTCAACCATCAGTTCTCGCTGTCAGTCAAAGCGACCAAAGTAGACAAGACAGAACTGTTGTCCATTGGAAACCCCAATTATCGCGCGCTAATTGCCAAGTACTCGCATTTGAAAGGTGTTAATGTAAACGATGATGACACAAAAGCGTCTCTACCAGTTCATGTGGTGCTTGGCAGCGGGGAGTACGCTAGAATTAAAACTGAAACAAAGCCGAGAATCGGGCAAGAAAATGACCCAATCGCGGAACTCACTAAGTTCGGATGGTTCCTAATGTCCCCGGGAATGGAGTTTGACAAGAACACCATGCTGCTCACTCAGACAAGTCAAAGCAACTATGAAGAACTGTGCAGGCTGGACGTTTTGGGATTGCGTGACATGCCGGATCATGACCAGTCAATGGTGTTTGACGAGTTTAAAGAACGTTTGACGCGCTCGCCAGAGGGCTGGTACGAGACCACCCTCCCGTGGAAAGCTAACCACACAGAATTGCCCTCGAACAAGGAAGGGAGCTTAAAACGACTCAAGAATCTTAGCAGAAAACTTCAGCGCGATGGATTAACGGAACAATACGACGCGATAATTCAAGAGCAGCTGACAGAAGGCGTCATCGAAAAGGCACCCCCTATCTCACCTGCACAACCACTGAAAGAATTTTACATCCCTCACAAGAGCGTAATACGCAAGTCCGCCGAAACTACAAAGATGCGAATCGTCTATGACGCCTCCGCTCGAGCGACACCCGATGCACCATCACTGAACGATTGCCTGTACCCAGGACCTGCACTGCAAAACAAACTATGGGACGTACTCATCCAGCAGAGAGCCTACCCAGTAGTCTTAGCGGGGGACATTAAGAAAGCTTTCTTACAAATCCGGATTCACGAGATTGAACGAGATGCACTCCGTTTCCATTGGCAAGCTGATCTCAACTCCGACGTGCAGACATACCGATTCACGAGAGTACTCTTCGGGCTCGCCCCCTCGCCCTTTCTACTAGGCGGGGTTCTTGAATGTCATCTCGACACCTGGGCTGAGAAATACCCGGAGGAGGCAGAGCGACTACGCCGAAGCTTCTACGTCGATGACCTGTTGACAGGCGGTCAAGATGTAAAACAAGCACAAACACGCAAGAAACTCGCGCAAGAGATCATGAGCGACGCTACATTTGAGCTTCACAAGTGGCACTCAAACTATCCTCAGCTAGAAGGCAATCCTCAACCTACACAAGGAGAAGACAGCTCCCAACCTGAAACAAGTGAAGATCAGCCCTATGCCAAACAGCAATTATTAAACAAGCCAAGTGAAACTAAGCTGTTGGGTGTGAAGTGGAACAAATCTGAAGATACTATCTCCGTGCAGTTCCCAAGTGAAAGTAGCGCACCGACAAAACGTGAAATCCTATCCAAACTAGCGAAAGTCTATGACCCCCTCGGTCTAGCGTCCCCTACTACGCTGCAAGGGAAACAAATATATCGTGAAGCGTGCGACTACAAAGTATCTTGGGACGCAACTATCCCAGAGAATCTCCGCACACGCTGGCAGAAGTGGGAGCAGTCACTTCCGGCGGAAGTAACCACACGAAGAGCATAAGCACTGTACCAGCAACCGGTTAATTCAGTTGAGTTGCATGTCTTTGGAGATGCGTCAACCCATGGGGTCGGAGCAGTAGTGTACTCAGTCGTACGTCAAGAAGACGGAATCACTCAAACCCTTGTTACAGCGAAATCAAGATTAGCCAAGAAGGAACTAAGCGTCCCAAGGTTGGAGTTGGTCAGCGCACACATGGCTACCAATTTAGTTGCAAACGTGAGAAACGCACTGAGAGACCTACCTGAGCCCACGGTCTACGGTTGGTTGGACAGCACCGTCGCCCTCCACTGGATTGTAGGAAATGGCCAGTACCGACAGTTTGTCGCCAACCGCGTGCAGAAGATAAGACAACACTCACAGATCCAGTGGAGGCATGTGCCCACTACTGACAACCCAGCAGACCTGGCGAGCCGAGGAGGCCAGGTTGCCAATGCAGAGCTCTGGTGGAATGGACCGACGTGGCTACGTGATCCTGAAATGTGGCCAGAGAATCCAGTCACAATGAAAACTCAAGCGTCAGAAGAAGAGGCGAAAGTAATTAGAGAAGTGCTTAGCCTAGCAAATGAAAAGCCTAAACAAGAACGAAACGTGTTCTTCGAACTACTCGAGCGCCATGACCTCCGTCGAACTCTGCGCATCCAAGCTTGGGTGCGACGTTTCACAACTCACAGAGCACGCAAAGGACCTCTAACAAATGAAGACTTACAAGAGACGAGGAATTGGTGGATCAAAAGAGTCCAGTCCCAAGACACACAGAAGCCTCACTTTCAACAGACCAGGCGTACGCTCAACCTCGTTCCAAATGCCGACGGAGTGCTAGAATGTCATGGCAGAATCCAAGGACAGTACCCAGTCTATTTGCCAGCCGACAGCCTATTCACCAGGAAACTTGTACAGCGGATTCACGCCGAGACCTTACATGGGGGCGTGTCCCTCACCATGGCAGCGATCCGTGAAGAATACTGGATCCCAACTCTGAGACAGATAGTGAAGTCTGTGCGATCTGCGTGTTGGGGCTGTAAACGCGTCAGAGTGTGTACCACCCCCTGGACCACTACCCACAGACCGTACTCATGGTGGAGCAGCATTTGAGGTCATCGGAACCGACTTCGCAGGACCAATCTACTACAAACTGAACCAGAAACGAGAAGGGAAAGCATACTTGGTGATATTCTCGTGCAGTCTATCAAGAGCGGTACACCTAGAGCTGGTTCTCAACCTGGAAACTAGTACGTTCCTGCTCTGTCTTAAACGCCTCATAGCCAGACGAGGACGCCCGACTGTCATTTACTCTGATAATGGCAGCACATTTGTCAAGGCAGCCAAGTGGTTAAGGCAAGTACGAAGTGACGAGCAGTTTCAAGGCTTCCTTGAGTCCCATGACATACAGTGGAAATTCAATCTCAGCCGCGCCCCTTGGTGGGGCGGCCAATTTGAACGCTTAATCGGTATCGTCAAGACAACGATGTACAAGGTGATAGGGGGAGCTACCCTGTCCTGGAATGAACTAACTGAAGTGCTCCTTGATGTAGAGACTCAAGTCAACCGTCGCCCACTCAGTTACGTTGAAGACGATGTAGAGTTACCGATCCTGACACCAGCCAGTTTTATGTTCCAGCGAACTAACCAGCTTCCTGAGGAACAGACCTGGAGAATTGAAGACACGAATTTGCGGAAACGAGCCAAATTCTTGCAGACTTGCAAAAATCACATGTGGAACCGATGGCAGCGTGAATACCTGAGAGCCTTGAGAGAGCGCCATAACCCTGTCCACAAGACAGCTAACTACCAAGTCAGAGTTGGCGACACAGTGTTAGTGCGATCTGACACCAAGAATCGCGGAAAATGGCCACTAGCGGTTGTCCAGCAGACTTATCCAGGACGTGACGGCCACATCCGTGCAGTGCAGCTGAGAACAAGTAAAGGAGTCTTAGAGCGTCCTGTTCAGCACCTCTATCCCCTAGAGTTGCAGTGTGAGCCCACAGTTCCAGCAGAAGCAGAACAGCAGTTGAACTCTGACGCGCCAATTTTCAGACCGAGAAGAGCCGCTGCGGCTGCGGCAGCTGAGAGAATCAAAGAAATTGCGGATGATGAAGAAACTGAACAATTATGAACTTGAAAAAAGTGATTGGTAGCAAATTTTTTGATTTGACTTTTTCCTCGTTTTGGAATCGTCTTATAGTTTTCTTTAAGTCTCCTAAGTAAATGCACCCTTGCATACAATGCTGCATGGGGGAGTGTGTCGGAGACTTAATGACTTCGTGTGCGCGCGTGACAGTTGTTTGAAATAAGTCTAGACATCAAGAGACAATGAACATTTTGGTGACAGACATTTGATTGACCTTTTTTGATTATCACCTAGCAACGACCAATCAGATTCCTAATGTACCCGTGTAAAACCAAGCGTTTTTTTGTGTGTGTTCAGAGTAGCTCTTACACGCCTGTTGTAAAAGTGAATATTGATACGTGAACCAGAAGAGATTAAAAAAAGAGTGGTACAATCGACTCTACTGATTGTCGTAGTTATAAGTTCGGGAAGAAACCCTAGTGGACGGGGCTAAGTTCTCAACACGTTGGTAGCGACCAATCAGGTAAGAGCTAACCTACTGCAAGACGCTGCCTCCAATTCCGAACTCGTGAAACTTTTGCAGCAGGCAGCCGTGGTTCACCTTATCGAAGGCCTTAGACATATAGATCATGTCCACCTGTTTTCCGTCGTCTCGTAGGGAGCCCACCTGGTCCAAAACTTCCAAAAGGTTTAAGGTGCATGATTTCCCTCTAATGAATCCATGTTGACAATCAGTCTTACCACCTCAAAAAAAAAAAAAATAAAAAAATAAAAAAATAAAAAAATATTTAATAATAATAATAATAATAATAATAATAATAATAATAATAATAATAATAATAATTAAAATAAAATAAAAATAAACAGCAATAAAAATTGTAAGAATGAAATGAGGTAAAGGAGTCCAAGACTAGCGGTACCTCCCCGGGGGGGGGGGGGGGGGACTCCCCTGATGAAACAGACGGGGATGCTCATCGTCTCGCTTAGGGGTGTAAATTTTGGATTGGTCTCGCTCAGGGTGTTCCGGTCAAAGCGCCAATATTTTAAGCCGCCAACTCTCGTGTAGGGTTCCGTGAAGAAACACAGAATTACGCGAAGAGAAACAGAAGTCGAATTTTCTTTTTAACTTGTTTTGTTTACCGCATTAGGGGTCAAAATTTGCTTAAGCCACGCCCAGATTGGTCTCTTTAGGGGTCACAAAAAGCTTGAGCCACGCCCAGATGCTCTCCTTTAGGGGATAAATTCAAAATTTCCGACGAGCATCCCCGTCTGTTCCATATGGGAGTCCCCCCGGGGGTACCTCCAAGACTACAGGTCGTTTGACCACGAGTCATCCTTCTGTCATTATATTGTTTTAGCCCGTGCGCATGCTCAAACCTCAAAACGTACCACATATATGGAAGACAAAATGACGACATTGTCATATATATACATAGCTGAATCTCAGTTTAAGTCAGTAAGGTGGAACTGAGGTGCCAACGAAAGGGATCTGTCTCATATGGTCTAGGGGCCGACTTTTCTCTCCCTCACTGTCTTGTCAGGGACAAGGTATCGGAAAGCAGCTCGGAACCATCTCCAGCTGGCATAAGCGAACCGCGGGCCGAAATCTCGTGGTGCATCGTCATGGTACAACGCTCCGGCACAGTGACCAGAGGTACCGCTGTCGGCTGTATTTTTCTCTCTTTTTCAGCCATTTTGATATTAGGGCTGACAAATCGCCCGCGGACATCGTAGGGAAAGAAGCGTTTAATTCATGTCCCTTGTCAAATTGTTGACGGGCCTTGTGTACTATTCATAGCCTTTCAGCCAATTCTGCACATTAAACACGTGCCCTTGAAAATATAAGATCGATGAATACATTTACGCTCAGGGGGGAAGGGCCTGTTTCTCAGGAAATTCCTCCGCGAATCTGAAGGGGTCTCCGCAAAAGTAGGAATTTTAGCCCACACTCGCGTGTATTGCCTGCTTTACCATATCCAGGGAAAATAACGGACAACTCGTATTCTTTGTCAGGTTTTCAACATTCCACAACATGATTTTGGCACATTTTTCCATTCGAGCGGGCCCTCACAAGTCATTGGTCACGTGTTAACAAATTCCAGTAAAGAGCATTCCTCCAGTGGAATGTTTCCATGGAAACGAACTGAAATTAATGGAGATGTCAGCCAAGAATAGACTAATTATTTCTTTTCCAGGAAAACTTTATTTTGCGGTCAATGAATTGATTGTATTAGTTATTTTTGTTGGCCATAAATACAATTTTTCTTTTCATTACAATTATAGTTTGTCATATGGATTTTATTATATTATTTAATTTCTTTGAATTTTTAATGATTAATTATAGTCAAAGCACTTGTAATCATTGCAGCTTTCGAGCAGGGCCCTCAAGGAAACACCTGTTTGCAGACCAGTAAATTTCTTGTTTTCCTGACTCGGTAGACAATTAAAAATGCTAAAGTCGCATGGCCTAACCCCAAAATAAAACGTAACACCATCAAAATGAATTTACTCTGAACTTTTCATAGCATTGGGTGGTTGGCTGGTTCAGTAAATCTCTAGGTGTACACTAACAACAACAACAACAATAATTATAATAATAATAATAATAATAATCAAATATTTATACAGGATAACCCTTCAGTATCGAGTACTATTAAATGCAGCATAGGGTACTGTTTAACACTTACTTAATGCGCTTGCGAGATGTAAGTAATTTAGTGTGTTGCTTATGATTAGCGTCCAGTGTACTCGCGAGATGCGAAGTCCTGGGACATGACCCCAAAGCCTGTGACCTGCTCACCATATGAGTCACCCATAGCTCAGTGGTTAGAGCATCCAAACTAGTTATTGGAAGGTCACTGGTCACTTTATCACTGGTGTTTCAGCAAACAATAGGCCATTTCGGAGTTGCTGTGAACCTCATTATGAAAGTGAGGCTAAGTGCAAATTAAAGCTTTTCATATGAAAATTACTTTTGCTTGCACATGAATGAAACTAATTTTCATCATAAAAACTTTGCAATTAGCCTCACTTACATAATGAGGTTCAAAAATGGCCTATTAAAGCTGCTCTATTGTTGCATGCAATTGCATTAACATGCAGCAACAAATAGAATGTTCAGCTGCAAACAAAGTAAAGTTTCAGCCATTACACCAAGAGCAAGTGTACATTCATCATCTGGAGGTTTTGATCAACATTATACTGCTGTTATACTATGAAAGTTTCGCTTTGTAGGGCAATACATGCCCTCCTCTTTGTAAATCAATGAGCAAATATTGTGACGTGAAAGTCTGCTTCTTCTTGGTGATCATCCTTGCTGTTTTTCATCCCATCCTTGGAGTTTAACAGTCAATCCCTGCATGTTGTTGTTCTCCGCCTAATTTGATGTCTCGATCTGTGCCAACAGACACATTATCAGGAATCACTCGCTCCGTCCACTGGCCACGCCCTGGTTCAGGAGCTGCTTGGTGATCTCATATACACTGAACATGACAGCCACCTGCGGTACGACTCTCATGTAGTTGATTGACAGTCCACGGTAAAGCCCTTTCCTAATACCATCTTCCATGTACACAGTGACAAAGGTGTTGACGCAACCACTATAATGAAACAAGACAAATAGATTATTTAGAGGAAATTGTTTCCCTTGCTTCAATACCCAGGGACATGACTGTCAACTTTGTCTGTTGCTTGTCAGTTGTTAACATTTATGTGGGTGATTGACAAGTAAGGGCAAAGTTCCTTTAATATTGGAACTCTTTGTTCAACATTATTGCAGCTGAAACTTGAAGGACAATTGAGAGAAAAGTGATAAAGGATCTTAAGAAGTTACATTATTTTGTATTTTATTTTTCATCCCTCCAATCTAAACTGACGCTTTTACAAAATGAAATTGTTAAAAACCAAGTCTTGTTACCTGTACTTATAGCCATCAGTTACTGCACCAGCAAGCTGCATGCGTCTCCTGACAACATCTAAGGGATATCTAGGAATTATTGGAAGAAAAGATTTTGACTTCAGTGATCAAAAGAGTTGATTCCATGACTGGCCATGCAAATAAAAAAATACCAAACTACTCTGATTCAACATCAACCCTTGAATGTTACAGCCTCAAAAGAGCTGTTATATTTTAGTAGCTGTTTAAAGGGGCAGTGTCATCTGTTTTTAGTGTCACTTGGAATAGCTAAAAAACACATTAATTGTGTTAAAATAATGGACCAGTTTTGATAACAATAACCCTTAACTGGCGCATGGGAACTAGTATTAATGAGTATCTCTGACCATAGATGATTAGGATTGCAACTATTCCTGTGTATTTTGGAGAAATATCTAGAAAAGCTTATAATTTAAAGCTTATTCATCCTCAGTGAAATCAGTTATTAGTTTTCTCCCAGCATGCTAAAAGTGAGTATGTTCTTTTTCAAACAATTATTTGCAGAGTTTAGACAAAAATACAGCCAAATTTCCATGACAATGAAAAATTGATATTATAGGAATACTTACGCCACTGTTTGTGATGTTGCTCCAGCCAACGCACCGCACACCAGCCCACCTAATGGAGTGAGTACCTTTTCACCTGTCTCTTTGTTAACTCTTGTCAATGTTCCATTCATTGCAAGGATGGCTTCTTTGAAGGTTTCATATGCCAAGAACCCAAAGCCTGAGGAGTATAAGAAGGGAATCTACAATCAGTGGCAAATTTAACAGGTCACATAGTGTCAGCAGGGGAATGACACACACTTACCTCCACCGATGTGACCATGTATGGCTTGATTATTAAACTTGTTGCTACATGTATCTGTGGATTGAGTTTGTTGCCTTGGGGGTGGGGGTGAGGGGGAGGGGGGAGAAGGGAGGAGGTGCAGCTCCCTGACCCTATTTCAGAAACCAACATTCGTTATTTTCCGGTATAATTTTTCAGATCTAGCATTTAACCTTCACACCCATTTAGCTACTTTAGGAAAAAAGAGGGAAAAAAAACATTATTTTGCACCACACTCACAAACAAGCATGATTTAAACCAGCCTGTTTTAAAACCTCAGGTGGTTAACATATTAAAAAAAAAAACATTTTTTTTTTTTGAAGTGTGAGCAAAAGGTTATGAGACAAGCATCTTTAAAGACAGTGATTTCAATGTGTACCAACTTCAGCCTTTGAAAAATTGTCACTGACAATTCCAAGGCAAGCATATATGTATTTACTTTACAAGTCTCAATGCTGCTTGTAACTTACCTACAGCTGGAATCATAGCAAGTGTAGTCGCTCCATAACCTTTGTAAAGAGCTCTGTAACCTCCCTCAGTGGTAAAGATCTGACGGATTGCGTGACACACTCCACAGTAAATCTGTTCATCTGCCACTTGGAATGCCAGACGTGAGCGAACAACATCCAGAGGATAGGTAAAGGTGCAAGCTGTCATACCTGGTCAAAAGAACAAACAGTGGTCCTTTAATGTGGTCTGGCAGGTTTCTTTAACAGGTCACAGGTCACAACTACAGGTCACTTTTATAATAGTCTGTATGGAAACAAGCTAAACAGGGTCTCCTAGCCCTAACCATACTAAAAATCCAATTCAGGCCTTGGACATGCTTAAACAATCTTGGTTATATACTAGTACAACATTGACCTGTACATGCACAGACCTGTGGAATGTTACCTATAAAAAAGACCTGTCCTAATGCGGCCATGTAATGATTTATCTGTAGTGTGTAGACTAATATATCCTTATACTCACAATCATTAGCTCATGCACTTTGGTGTAATTCAATATCAATAAAATGGAATTGTTGGGGGTGCGGCATAAAACATTTTGAATGACAACACACACAACAGATCTAGATACACCAATTGTCCCATCAATGGCTTTTTTCCCTGTTTAACTAGTGATTTTTTTATGTTAAGTAAGTGTACCTGCCAAGGAGCCAGAAATAAGCTTGCTTGCTGCACAGTTATTGCACATGGGGGTCAGAATCTAAAGGAAGGAAAACAAAACCAGATTTTAGCATACGGTACTCACTTATTAGGTATTGACAGGAAGTGTTCCAAGTAAATTAGGTGTGACTGTGTTTTTTAGGTTGGGACAGGGGCTAATGACCCTGCAAAGACACAGCTTTACAAGGGTTTTTTGCTTCCACTGAGTTAAACTGTGCCATGATATTTTTCCAAAACAAAAAAGCTGCATCTCCAAATGTGGCAAAACACTTGCATGTGAAACTAGTCCAGCCAGATGACATGACAGTCAAAAAATCACAGACTGAAAGAAGTTGCCAGGAATTTTGTCAATTGAACTTTTTGCAAGACTTCTCCCCAAGTTGTTTTAGTTATCACATTGACTGGGTACTGCAAGCAACATTAATGCCAGCAAATTTTGAAAGTACATCTCATTGCCGCTTGATACGGAGACACCAGGCGATTTTTTATGTTCACTGTGGGAATTTTCCACTCCACTTTATTGCTGTCCGCCATTTTGGAAAGCCATGCGATAAAATTGCAAAATCTGATTGGTTGAATTAAACCCCGAGTTACTGTATCCAATCGATGGAATCGATAATCGATGACAATCGATATCAATCGATACCAATCGATATCAATTAATGGATTGATATTGATAATCAATGACCAATCGATGGCAAAGATTCGCGTGGTTATCGATTGGTATCGATTATCAATACCAATCGATAGATAAATTGGTATCGATTGGTATCGATTGGTTGCAGATTGACGGAACCAGAATCGACGCATAAAAAACACAACTTTGTACGCAGTAATTGTAAACACATTTCAATACTTAATACTCAATACTCTCTTCTTTCTCTTTTTAAAACGTCAATGCACCATCCACAGGAATCCGTGTTTTTTTTTTTTGGACAAGTTAGAAGTTTGTTCCATGGGCCAATCTAATAGACTTTAAAAAACGGAAAGTGGTTGCATCGTGCCTTCACAGAAAAATTCTGGTAACAGAAGTTGTTCTTTTGCAAACCATGAAATTGCCAACAACAGCAGCATGAGTTGTTGCAAAATAATGAATCCTAAAAATGGCAGATGATCGGACAGGTAGCGTGCATGACGTCTGTTCGAGGTTGCTGAGCCAATCGATAGCAATCGATCAACGGTTTTTGTGTGGTTATCGATTGGTCATCGATTGGCCGATACCAATCGATACCAATTAACTAATTTTATCGATTGATATCGATTGATCGATTGAATTTCCGATCATCGGTTTCCATCAATTGGATACTCCGGGATTAAAGTTGGTAATTTGCGTTTAAAATCACAGGTCTCTGGGCACACTAGGTGAGTGACAGCGCATTTTTAAATCACCAATATCTGACCCACTATGGCAGTAAGAGAAAATAGCCATCGCAATACCGGGCATATACCAGATGAATATCAGCAATCAGCACATATCATCAGCTAATGTGTGGCCAGTTAAAGGCAAGGCTATTTTCTGAAGGTTGGGTTAGGGGTTAGACCTTAGGTGTGGGTTGCAGGGAGAATGCTCACCCACCAATATGACAACAACAAGATAACTATAATTAAGTTATATGCGACGACTACTTACATTCTTGTACTGCTCATAGCAAACAAACTGTAGGGCACCATAAGGAAAAACTCGCAACATGAGGGCGCCATTTCCTGAAATTGCAAGAAGTGAACAATACAACTCAAATGTCCGGCATTGCTTGAACTGATATAGATGCCAAAAGTACATAGCGCTCAATATCACTAGATTTCAATGCAGCGTCATTCCACATTTCAGTACCACATGCAAGCTTTTACATTTTCATTTTCTTGATTGGATTTTGATTTGATTTGAAAGACCTGGAGTGATCTTCCCAGATTGACAACCTGTAGCTTTCCTTAACTCTTAATAATTCATCAGAGAGAATCAAAACACGACAAACGTGGAGAATTTTGAGATCTTCCGTACCTTTGTAGTAGCCCAAAGGCCCTTCCTTGTGATAAATAGTTCTTAAAGCACGAAAGACACCTAAAAAGAGACAAAAGGAAAGGCACACTTCTTAGGAACAGTTCATTTCTTCAAGAGTATGTTAAGGCTTATCTATAAGTTTGATCGTTTTCTTCAAATTAACATAAAGTGATTTCCGAATTTCGCAAATGCCGTCGATCAAAAACGGATAAACCAGGTGCGCAACATTTTCACATGAAATTTAGCTGGTAAAAACATATCCTAAGGCAATCGGAAACGGGACATCCTGGCGTGGGACAGCACGATCGAACTGAAAGCTTTGTGGTCCAAAAAAATATTCGTTCAAATAAAGTTAAGGTTAGGAGCAAGCTTATATTGTTCCCTTACCCATATCCTTGTAGTGCACATTCTGAGCCTGAAAAAGTATTTTCAATCTTTCCAAGGGAGCTGTCGAAGTCTTGGCGCAACAAGTCGAAACCCCTGCAAATATACAGGTGAGTTTGAAATGAATCAAATTTTTTGCGCGGACGTCAGACTCGCGCGCAGCTACGATCTGCATAGCAAAAACTATTTTCAAAGAAAGTGCGATTCGGTTTATAAAAATATGACAGAGCCATTAATGAAAATCAAGTTGTAATTTCTTTGAACGCAAGTTAAACGCTCAGAATAAAACAAAAACAAATGGATAGCGCTTGTTTGAAACGACGCTTCAGGGATCGAGTGTTTGCTTCGTGCGAAGTAAAATGTCGGCCTCATATTTCCTTTAGGCAAATTTCGGAGCTCAGCGCTTCTATTTTAAGATAAATTCAACAAAGAGGAACAGCAAAAATAACACAAACCTCCGGCAAGGAATGTCTTCAGGACATGATCAGCTGTTACCGCTTGTGCTTCCATTTTTCTAAGAAGAAAACCGCGTCAAAGTACTTAAGTCCGCGTTTCGTGACGAAGCGAAAATTAACGTCGATTTCCAGCGTCTTTTACGTGTAAAAGACGTACACTGAAACTTTTCACATGATTCCTCTGATAGTTTTTATTCTGTGATGAACTGAACTCGAGGGCTCCACCTCTAACCTGAGAAAATACTGGTATTGCTCGTTTCGTTTGCCTCAGCCCCTTGTTTGCTTCGAACATGAAGCTCTGCACGGCGCATTATCACGCGCGCAGAGCACATGTACTGTTCACGTGCAAATTTCCGAGACTAACACAATAGAGTATGTATATGCTAACTGATACATATGATTTTAAAAATACCACATTCAACAAAATTCAAATAAAGGTATGTTAAATATAAAGTATCGAAATGAAAGAGTGAAAATTAAAGGGTATTTTTGTTGTAATAAACTGGATTTGCGTTTACGTGCAGTTTGTTTTGGTGTCACGCGCGGTATTGTTTCTGCAATTTCATGTAACCGCCAATACAGCTGGAGTCACGTCCCTGCTTTAGTAAGGTCCTGGGACAGAATTAAAATTCTCGGGTTTTTAAAGTTTTGGACGAGGAAACAAGGGCCTCTTTGTCATCGCAAAGAAAATTTTGTATCTTTCATTTATTTTGGGATCAAAACAATAAATAAAATACAAATATAAAATATTACAATATTGTATTAAATATAAAAATCAGGCTGTTTGTTCTTTTGTCCTATTATAAGTTTACAAACTGTATGAAGTCACGTATCGCCCTAAAGACACCCTTTCTACTTCACATATAATACTTAAGCGAAAAAATAATGGATCAAGTGACTCTTACTAGTAATGTAGACTTAACTATATAATTGCTTTGATAAAATCACTTGTATTGTATTTATAATACACGACACAGTTGTGATCTATTTTACTTACAGTTTCGTAGTCACGCAGGACCACAAGAAAGAGAACCAAAATGAAAAAATTCCCTGCCATGCACAGAATGTACAAACTGACAAATAAAAAATTTAAGCTAAGAAAACTATAGGAAAATCTTTTTTTTTTTTAATTATTATTATTATTTTAACTTTTTCCTTAATTTTTGCTGAGTTTGCTTCCAAGTTGTAAAATCACATTTACTGCAGCAGTAAGATTCTGTTCAATATTGAATTTTGACTCCTACTTTTTCGGGGACCGAAACCAGGAGCCGAAACTTTTAGAAGCACTCTTCGGATCTCTTAGTCACTTGGTTTCTGATGGTTTTGTACTAAAATATGGTAGTCCTGTTTATAATGATGGTCGAGCACATGTCCGTGACTTAACCAACTGTGTTTTAAGTTTAAGCTCTTCTTCTGTAACTGATGGGACTCGACGCAAAAGCGCGTAAATTTCCTCATGCTCTTTACAGCATTGACAAAGATGGTCTTCGCCACGTCTTGTCCTGTTTTATGGAGCTTTTACAAAAGTGTTACATTCAATTTGTACGTCTTTCGTAAAACGTTAAAACTTTTACGGAGAGAGGTAAATAAAACTAGATTTCTCTAATCATCTTCAGTTGAACCAGAATTAACGACACTTTTTGAAAAAAAAAAATCGTATGTTGCACTTTGACTAGCTGAGTGTCCCCGTTCTTCACTGCCAGCGAGGAATGCAAGACTGCCGTCAGACTTGGATGAAAATCCAAACCAGCTGTAAGTGCATGTGATGTTTGTCAACTAGCCAGCAAGCAAGTCAGTTTGTAGGTACACAGAATCTTCCTGAGACTTAATTTGTTCAGTATATATCTTTGTCGGCCATTGGCAAACATGGCAACATGGCTCATCAGGACCGAATCGAGCAAGTTAGTTACATAGATGAGAAACACCATCGGGCCTAAAATGCAGCCCTGAGGTACTCCGGACTGGCTGACAAGCATCAGAGGTTTTACCCAGCACTGTTACAAGTTGGTAGCGACCCATCAGGTAAGAGCTAAACCAATGAAAAACGATGCCTCCAAATCCGAGCTCGTGAAACTTTTACAGCAGGCAGCCGAAGGCTTATCGAAGGCCAGCCTTAGACCAGCCATATAGATCATGTCCACCTGTTTTCCGTCGTCTATTAGGGAGCCCACGTGGTCCAAAACTTCCAGAGGTTGGAGGTGCATGATTTACCTCTAATGAATCCATGCATGTTGACAACTCTCTTTCAACCTTGTACAGTCTATCTTTGAAGTGTTAAATACACATCGCTCCAAGACATCGGTTACCAGTGACGGTAAGGAGATGGGCCTGTAATTCTCTGTGCACTCAACCACACCCTTTTTAAAAACAGGAACAACGTTAACTTCCTTCCAGTTCTGCGGAAAAGAACCAGTGCTTAATGGCTTGTTAAACAGCTTACAGAGAGATGGTGTAATTACAGAGACTGTTTCCCTAAGAAGTTTCGCTAGGATTTTATCAGGCCCTGTGGCTTTCGTGACATCAAGGAGTTCGAGCACGGATTGGACTTTGCGTCCAATATCAGGAGAGGCTGGTGCATTGGCAGCGCTTCTAGATGAAGGGGAAGGGGGGGGGGGGGAGAGAGAGGGGGTGTCATGGGCGGAAACTGATACGAAGTAGGAGTTAAACAGATTGGCTATTTACCGAGGATTTTCAGCTGAAGATCTTAACGGCGTACAATTACCTGGGTCTGCGAATGCACTGGCTGACATTGGCGTCAAGACTCGATTGATCAGGAATTGTATGCGGTTTGGAATATAGCTTGAACATAGACCAAAACGCTTTGGGTTTGTGTTGAGGTCGGACTCGTCGACGAAACCAAGAAACTCATCACGGCTTTTCCGCAGCATGCGCGTTTTGCGCAAGTTTTTTTTAACTTCTCCCTCCGGTGGCTCGAGGGAGATAATTTCAGCTTTTGTCTTATAGATACCTTTTTCTTGGTCAAATTAGGTATGGCACCAGACTTCCAAAAAGTATGGGATTCCGTTTAACTGGCCCCTTGGGAATCAGAGACCACTGCAAGAAACATGTCTTTCCATTGATGCTAGTCCGCAGTATTTATATCGTTATTGCTATGATCGAAGAGAGGCTAATTGCTGACCGGCAGGCCCTCAAAGTTGCCTCAGTTTGCATACTAATCGTAGACAAATCTCAGGGTTTTTGGTGGGGCTTTTATAAAAGCGTTAAACTGGAAAATAATTACGCTATGGTCTGTAAAAATCCCCGTATCTTTTGGAGACAATATATCGGTTACATTGAGACGGTCCACTGAGTTCGGCACGCTGTTATAACAATTCAAGGCCAAGCATGTTGTTGCCGCGACTGTGGGTTTTTTAATAAGTTGTGCATGCCAAAAAGGGATCTGTCTCATATGGTCTAGGGGCCGACTTTTCTCTCCCTCACTGTCTTGTCGGGGTCAAGGTATCGGAAAGTAGCGCGGAGCCATCTCCAGCTGGCATTAGCGAACCGCGGGTCGAAATCTCGTGGTGCATTGTCATGCCACGGCTCAGACACAGTGTCCAGAGGTACCGCTGTCGGCTGTATTTTCTCTATTTTTCAGCCATTTTGATATTAAGGCTGGAGGCAAGTCGACCGAAGACATCGTGGAAAGAAGCGTTTCATTCATGTCCGTTGTCATATCCTTAGCTTGTCAGCCAATTCTATACGTTCCCTTGAAATATAACGTTGATGAATACATTAACGCGCTTGCAAGGAGGATTGCAACCCGCTTAAGTGTCCAAGATCAAGGGCCTGTTTCACAGGAAATTCCTACGCCAATCTGGAGAAATTTTCGGAATAATTACGGCACAGCAGGATATTAAAACTCGAAAAATTCGAAATCTTTTCCGTGAATGTCAGAGAAAAATTATTAGGATATTCCAATTTTCTGGAAGAGGGTAATTTTATCAAAAATGCCTGCCCATGTCTATTTTATGGCGTTTACGAGTGGAAGAAGAGCGCTGGTCATGTTCTGTGTAAAATAGTTTCACGCAGAACAGTGGAGCGCGGCGCCGTTTCCTGACGCGCTACTTGCCTTTAAATATCATTGGTAAAGACGGTGTTAGAGCGGAAAGTCAAATACGATTTTTTACGAGCCTGACGGGGTCCAGACAGACAGGAAAAACAAACGAGACATTTTTTTAGCCAGCTAGAATGAGTGTTTTAATAAAAAATTGCAGCAAACTAGATATTTAGAAACGTTCCAGCCAGTTAACTGTCTAATGTATTCAGTTCCCAGCCAGCTCTATTTCAACAGAGCGGGTTCTTAGTCGAGCGGCCCCATCGGGTACTTGCCCTGTTGAATCAAGAGAAACAGTCATGCTGATCACGTGACTAGCACGCCTTCAGCGTTGCACGTGTTAGTATTGCGTGCGTTTCCTTACTGTATGGTTTCAGGGGTTTCAGGCTAGAACACTAGCTATTGTACTGGCTGGCGCTTTTGTCAGTACGTTCTCAATCAGCATAACGTGTTAGAAACTCGTTCCTTGTGATAGACAACTGAAGTAGCCCCTTATTTTTTTCAGGGATTTCCGATGAAGCGAGCGGACAACTATATGAATACAGACATATTTTTTTTGTATGAGAGATCTGGTATTTCATCAAACATCAATCCTATATAAACTCAATAAGCAAAGTGATAAGTAAATTGCTTTGAAAATGTCATGCAAAATGTTGCGTGCGCGCGAGTAACCCTCGCAAGTGGAGGGTGTGCTCTAGTATAGCAAGTGTAATAGTTGGTGAGAAATTATTAAGTCTGTACGAAATGCAGAACATCATTAAAACTGATTCCTGTACAAATTAGATACTGACTTTCCATACCGTATGACAGTGTTATTCACCTTTTGTTTTCAGGCCGCCGGCTGTAGTGATGAATTCCCTTGAAAGGTCTTGAAAGGGGCGTGGGATGAGGGGTTGCCGGGGGAGGGCGTCTTGTGCGGGGTCAGAAAACAAAACAAACAAACTGACCCTATGACTTCAGAGAACTGTGATAAGCACGCGACCTTTCTTGAGTTCAGGCCGTTACACGTACACAAACTGACTCAAAATGATATTCAGTCTCTATTATATCAATATGTGAAGTGAACCTTGCTCTATTGTTGCATTAGCTGTTATAGAGATGAACAACTGTTGCCTTAGAACAATTAGAACCACCTTTTTGCACTAAAAACAGTAGTTTTAATCCCCCATGTACCATTTTATTTTTTATACCGCACCGAAAAAAAGTTAAAGATGGCCTTTTACACATAATAATTCGTAGCGTACGAAAATCCTAGAAACCCTCATAAAAACGGACAGAAAAGTTCTAAATACACTCGAACCTTTACCTCAAACCTATCATATATAATATTGTTACTACAGAGACGAATTTTGCCAAAAAGAAAAAAAGAAGGAAAAGTTGGATTTCTGTGTTAGGTTCGCAAGGTATTGTTGGTAAATTATACTGCCGCCATCTTTGCGTGACAGCACCACTTCCTTATTAGGGCATACAGGACCCTGGGAAAAGTCGGGAAAACTTCGAAAACTTGATTGCTTTTCTCGCAGAGTTTACGGCCTACTCAATCAGCAATGGGTTGCAAGACCTTTTGCGCGGTTTTTGTTGTGGTTGTGAGTATTTCCGTGGTAGTCATTCCACTCCTGGTCAATAAATATCTGTTTCCTGTGGCCGAAGCACCTCGCCTCGATGAGAAACAGTGGTGGGGCAGAGGACAGGAGAAAGATCATCAAGAAGATACTTCTGTAAACCGAATGTATGTGAATCTATCCGACGAAATTATCAGTGATCTGAATGAGAGACTGTCCAAGACTAATTTTTTCGAGAATCTGGAAGGAATCGATTGGGAATATGGCACAAATCCTGATTATATGAAAGAGATAGTGGAGTATTGGAAGACAAAGTTTGATTGGCGCCAGCAAGAGACTCTTTTGAACAGCTATCCTAATTTCAAAACAAAGATCAGTGGAGTAGAAGTCCATTTTGTGCATTATAAAGCTGAACTGAAGGAAGGCCAGCGAGAAATCCCTATCATGATGGTACATGGTTGGCCTGGCTCTTTCTATGAATTCTACAAAGTCATTCCCAAGTTGATAGCTGCCTCCACAGATGAATTTGCATTTTCAATCGTCTGCCCTTCCATCCCAGGTTACGGTTTTTCAGAACAACCTCACAAGCTGGGTTTTGATGCGTTCGCAGCTGCGCGGGTTTTCAGCAAGCTGATGGGTCGTCTTGGTTATGAGTCATATTACCTTCAGGGAGGGGATTGGGGTAGTGCAATCACCAGTGCATTGGCAATTATGAATCCAAGGTAACCAACTTTGTTTTTCAAGCAAGGCCAAACTAATGCTTCAGTTGAAGGAGTGCCTGGAAAAAGCCCTAAGTGGCTTCTGATAAATAGCTAGATTCTCCTTCCAAATTTCCTTGTACTCACTTGTGAAACAAAAGGAAAATTTGACCTTTCATAAAAAGTCACTTAGGGCCTTATTTCATGCACCCCTTCAAGTGAAATAAATAATATTGTACAATGGAAATACTTACCATGCAAGTAGAAATTAATGATCCGTATCATTTATTCAAAAGGCTTTTGGGTTAACATAACATCACATTTCACATTTTCCATTCATCAACATTCAAATGCTAGGTTCACAGTCAACAAACATCCTGCATAAACATTATGCTAGTTTAAAGGTCTAGCTCCCACAAGTCAGGAAGATTTCGGCACAGCCACATATATTAGTTATACATGCACCACTGTCATACTAACCCCCTCCAAAAGATGGCGAGCGTGAATAGAGTTTGAGTTGCAAAATACATACGTAGTTAATGTATTGTGCTATGCAGAAATCTTGCCCACAAGTTTCCTTCTGCTCAGCGGTAGAGCATCCAAACTGTCATCTGTAATGGAAAGGTCATAGATTCAACTCTTGTTGGGAGAACTTGTTTTTTTGTTTTGAAAGTATGGCTGTCACTGACTAAAAAATGCATCACTCATTAATTTTATTTTATAGAGTCTTCAATTGATGACATCCAAAAAACTAAATTTATGAAATAATTATGGGTTTTACTGAAGTATTCTGAAACAGTAAAATAAATAATTCCTTCTTCCCTTCTTCGGCAAGTGAAAAAGGTCTACTTGCCAAAGATCAGCATCTTATTGCAATAGGCCTTATCACGGTTTTCGACGCCATTTTGACGAGTAGGCAAACACGTCTGAAATAACAGTGTTTGTATGGAAATCCGATGTCAAATAATTTTCATAAAACATAGCTTCTGAAAAATTCATGAATTGGAAACTTTTAGCACTAGTAAAAGGATTTTAAGAAAAAAATTTGGAGGGATGTAGCTGTGCCAGAAAGCGTCCAGTCGTGTTTTGAACTTTCCATACATTTGTCTGTATTTTTTTCCCGCGAACTATTTTTAGCAGCAGTCCACGGCTGGTTCGCTATACAGACAAATGTATGGAAAGTTCAAAACACATCTGGACGCTTTCTGGCACAGGTTCATCCCTCCTAATTTTTTTCTTAAAATCCTTTTACTAGTGCTAAAAGTTTCCAATTCATGAAGTTTTCAGAAGCGATGTTTTATGAAAATTATTTGACATCGGATTTCCATACAAACACTGTTATTTCAGACGTGTTTGCCTACTCGTCAAAATGGCGTCGAAAACCGTGATAAGGCCTATTTGGGGGCGAGATATTAGCTCTGTTATGCCCCGATGAGTCCATACAAATCCTTCTAATTTTGCCTCAGTTCCTAACGTTTGGAACTGAGGCAAAATACATGTAAGAAGGATTTGTTTGGTGTCATCAGAGCATAACAGAGCTAATATCTTACCCCCAAATTGCAATAAGATACTGAGTTTTGGCAAGTAGGCATTTTTCATCGTGCTCTTTCCAAATATACTAACAAATCCCATAATTTCAAAAATTCAAATATTTGTGATGTCACACTTTAGGACTCTATTTACCAGGCTTAAAACATAACATCACATTTCTTTCATATATTCATAACTTTTAGGTGAAACTGAGGTTGTGGGAAAATTCTGATGAGTTACAATACATGTGAACAAGCTAGTTTAATTTTAAGATCATACATGTACAGTGTATCTAGAAATTGCTGAAAAGAGGAGAGGGGATTGTATGTATTAAAAATGGTTTTCTGACAAAAAGATTTTTTGCTCCATTGAGCAATTAACGACCTTTGTCAAGGTCCCAAAATCTGCAGCTCTCTCCCAATATCAATTACTTTTTCATCTATTTTTTTCACCTTTGAAAGTTGCAGTTTTTATCTGTAAAATCATGAATTGACCAAGTCACACTTATGCAGTACCTTATTTTCTATTTATTAATGACAGCTGAGGTGGCCTCTCTTATAAGCCTGGTGGTTTCTTGCGGTCTCCTCGCCATTACCTTAGACTTGCAAATTGAATGATTTTTTTTTTACTAAGGCAAATAAATGATGATGATGATGATGATTTTTAATTTTTTTTTCAGTCAGATCAGAGGACTTCATCTCAATTTGTTTACTGGATCGATCTTCAATTCACCATTTGCCTATCTACAGGTAAAGCTTTTCTTCCCGGAGAAGGAGCAGAAAAAAATTTTTCCCATCAAGGACTTCTTTGGTAAAGTGCTGGCTGAGTCAGGATATTTTCACCTACAAGGTACAAGTACATGTTTGCTAGAATGGCATGCAACATTCACCTTCACTATTCTTCTGTGTATTACAAGAAGTGGTAATTAAAAATAGTTTAGACACATTTGAGGACTGAGATTAGCATTTTCTTGGAAACAAAAAGATTGGCCTCTCCATCCTGCTTTTCATGTTGATGTCAGTATATAGGTTTAAACATTTATGTGTCACAAAATTCATACAACATTGATTGATGGTTGAGGTGTGAATTGCGCCTTGTTGGCTATAATCATCTCATACCCAACAAATGCAAGTGGAATAATAATATAATTTATTGTAAATTATTAAAAAAACTATCATTTAAGTAATATTGGTAGGCCTTGCTGATTTGCTATTCAAGAGCAACCAGAAAACAATTTATGGTCGTACTTCTCTGGCATGGTATAATGGCTCATATACCATGGCGGCTAAGCCAATCAAAACCCTGGAATTGCATTATACAATGATCCAGTTTTTAATAAGGTATAGTATATATGTAAAACCACCGAATAAGAGATGTATAATTTCACTAGCTTTTTTTTTCTGGTAAGAGTGTTGAGATACATCCGGCAAAGCCGGCATTTAATCTGTCCATCAGTATATGGTGTGTCCGAATGACATAAACAACACACAAAGCCAGTGAAATGTCTTTGTCCATATTTGGTCTGTTGTAAAACGGTCAACCTGGGACACTACAGTGTATAATGGTCCTTGTATTTTGCGCATTCTCTTGCCCTTATTTGGCGAAATGACATACCAGTAATAGTGGAATAATAATTAATGCCACTAGCAACCTCCTAGAATATTGACATTTTGTTTTCAGCCACTCGACCTCACTCAGTTGGATTAGCAGTCAATGATTCCCCTGCTGGTCTGGCTGCATACTTTTTGGAGAAGTTTGCCATGTGGAGCGGCTGCCAGACCACTGATACTCGAGTGTGTTTGGAATCATGTTTTTCCAAAGATGACCTGTTGACAAATGTGATGATCTATTGGGCAACACACTCCATAACCTCCTCTATGAGGCTCTATTACGAAGCTATGCACAGTCCTAACCTTCAAAGAGTGGCAAGGTTAGTGAATCCCCAACTTAAACACTTACTTTAGTTTAATCTTTAAGCCCTAATGGGCAAACATCTAATTCCCCCCTACAATATGAATATTTGTCAAATACACTTGTTCCGAGAATAAAGGCAATGATTATTAATAAGGGTAAAATGTCTTATACTTGTGAAATGTTCATGGCTTGTCTGACGTGGCATTTCGTCTCAGCCAAGAGACTCTTCAGAGACCTTTAGAATTTATGGGCAAACTCGTTGAGCATCACATTCAAAGTCTTGTTCGCAAATTCAAGATGTCTGCAGCCTGGCCCTCTATCGCAGAAGAATTCCCAACCGCACTTACACGAATTGAAATTTATACAATAAAGCATTGAAAAATTGTCAAATACTTTGTCAAAAACTATGAACACGACTTTGGCGTGATGCTCATCGAGTTTGCCTATAAATTCTAAAGGTCTCTGAAGAGTCTCTTGGCCAAGATGAAAAGCCACGTCAGACTAGCCACAAACATTTCCCAAGTATTTGACAATTTTTCAATTCTTTATTGTGTAAAATGTCTTGATGTTAAAACCAATTCTCCCAATTAGGACTATAAAAATGTATGGATTCAAGCAATGGGTTGTCTGTGGGTGTGCAATTGGCTGAAAAGGCTGATCCTTGTATGGAAGGTTTGGTGACAGTTAAGACACTAAGTATGATATAGTGGAACCTCTCCTAACGGACACCTCTTTATTACGGACAGTTCACTTGGTCCCTGAGAGACCGAAATCCATATAAAGCCTACCTCTCTAAAACGGACACCTCTATAATGCGGACACTTATCCCTGTCCCCTTGGTGTCTGTAATAAAGAGGTTCGACTGTACCTGAGAAAAATGGAAGACATTACTGAAAGTCTAACTATTTTAAGAGTCATCATATTTTCCCCTCCCTCAAGTGATATATGGCCATTTTCATTTCTACCATGTCACTCATAAGTTTAATCCATTTTTATTTAAATTTTTTGTAGGATTCCCATCACGGTTCCTACCGGATTAGCAGACTTCCCACATGAGCTTTTTCGCTTGCCTGAACCTTGGGCTCACTACAGATTTGTTGATATTGTTCAGTTTACAGAGATGCCGCGTGGCGGCCATTTTCCTGCCTTTGAAGAGCCTGAGCTGTTTGCCAATGATGTAATCAAGTTTGTAGAGGAAGTTGAAAAGCGTATTGCAGCAAAACAAGCTGAATCCACCACCAAGTCCGAATCTTGACTCTTAAAGTCCTAGTTGCCATGAATATCTGATTTCTCCTGACAAGATCACCATTTAATCAACATACAGGCAATGAGAATAAAGCAGCTGATCTCCAATTTATTCTCAAACAAATTCTCCTAACAACTGCCATAGGAAATGTAGCAAAAAAGCATCATAACATGTTATCCTTGCTGGCAGGGCTGTAGCCACACTTTCAGAAGGTGTGAGACAAGGCTGTTATAACTGCACCAGAGGTACAAGCATAAGCCTGTACAGAGATCCATTTGAACTTTCCAGTAATTTCGGTCACCTTATTAGGGTTAAAGTGCACCTAACCCCCAATTTTTTTTCGCTTAAATAAATCTTTGCACCTACTCGAAATGCATTGAGCCTTTTTGCGGCTTTTTTCAACCAAATCTTGACTTTTTATAGGCTGTAAAAGTGACGAAATCTAGCCATCATCTGTCCCATGACCGAGCTAGTAAGGGGCATGGCTCTATTCCTTACATGTCATCACAAACTGCTTTGCATGCATTTTCACAAAGACTTAATACAATGCAAATCAGTTTGTGACGTCAAGTAAGGAATAGACCCATGCCCCTTACTAGCTCTGTCATGGAACAGATGATGGCTAGATTTCATAACTTTTACAGCCTTTAAAAAGTCAAGATTTGGTTGAAAAAGGCACCAAATAGCGCAATATATTTCGAACAGGTGCAAAGATTTATTTAAGAGAAAAAAATTTGGGGGTTAGGTGCACTTTAACCTTTCAGGACACAGTCACAAGTGCTGATTCAGGGACTTATTTTTTCAATTTACAGTATACATGTATATATTTTAAATTTTGGGTTAAAACTTAGACGAGGCAAGTGCATAGTCTTGTCTCATGCTAGGTACAGCCCTGCTTGGTGGTGATATAGTAGTAACATTTCAGGAGAACTTCAAGTTTGTTGATAGATGTATTTTTCAGTCAATTACAAGGGCATACTTGGAAATTTCTCCTTATAGGAGAGTTCAAGCTGTGTCCTTCTGATTGCTATTTCGGATGCTCTACCACTGAGCTACACTGGTGTTGTGTAAGCAAGAAGATTCATGCGACGATAAACATTCTGCATACTGCTTGTAGTCTGGTTACTATGGCAATTCAATGGTTAATTTAACAATATGAACAAAACTGACCTTAATTTCAAAACTGGTGACTGTAAAAGAGTGCAAATATTGGACTTAAGCATCACTTAGGATGTTTCCAAGGGAATGGTAGTATTTTTAGCAATCAAGGTATGATCATATCGAAGTTCAATTGAAGGCCTTCAAGAGTATAACTGTCTTGTTTCAAATTTTCGGCCAAGTTTTGGTTTTACTGAAAAGTGACATGATTTTTGTAATGGCCTTCAATTTTGTCAGAGAATATTACTCTGTGTTCTTTTTCCATTTGTTTATTCTTAGTTTTTGGGAAAAACAAAGCCAAAATATTAGTCACCAGCTTTTGATGTCAGATGGTTGTGCAGCTCTCAGCCTTTCAATCATCCTCTGAGCATCCCCACCCCTGTCGCTTTTGAGCCTCCCCCCCGGGGGATATGTCCAAACGTACACATGTACTTCGCTGTGGGAATTAATATCACTCAGTTTCAGGTGTCCATATTAACTCTATATTTTTGTAGCTATAAGAGTAGCTTTTAACTTTCATAAAAGTTTCAAACTGACTTCAAACTGTTTACGTTTTGATACGATGTCTTAATGACCTCAATCTCGTACCCAGAGTCTTCAGGCTTTTTGGTCAGCGGGGCAACGCCGGGAAGACTCTGGGGACATCGAAAAAATTCAATTTTTTTGATTGGCTGTTCCGCAACGGTTTCCATTGTTTTACCGCAGAAATCCTGCGGTGATAAAATTCGATGTCCCCAGAGTCTTCCCGGCGTTGCCCCGCTGACCTAAAAGCCTGAAGACTCTGGGTACGAGATTGTAATGACCTATGAAGCACTCTTTTGATCTCTTAGTCACTTGGTTTCTGATGCTTTGTACTAAAAAATGGTAGTCCTGTTTACAATGAATTTCGAGCGCATGTCCGTGACTTAACCGACTGTGTTTTAGGTTTACGCTCTTCTGCAACATGGGACTTGCGGCGCGAAAAGCGCGTGAATTTCCTCACGCTATTTACAGCTTTGACAACAAGACTCTACGTCTTGTCTTGTTTTATGGAGCTATCACAAAAGTGTCAAATTGTACGTCTTTCGTGAAATGTTAAAACTTTTACGGAGAGAGGTAAATAAAACTAGATTTCTCTCATTATCTTCAGTTGAAACAGGAGTACTCAACGACACTTTTAGAGAAAATTAATCGTATGTTGCACTAAACACTAGGTGAGTGTCCCTACGTCAATCTTGGTTACTCTTTAACGTTCCTGGGGAAAAAATACCCACTCTTCACTGCCAGCGAACAAGACTTTTAAGAAATGAAAATCCCAGCCAGCTGTAAGTGTGATGCCTGTCAACTTATAGCCAGCAAACAAGTCAGTTTGTAGGTACACAGCATCTTCCTGAGTAATTTGCACAGTATATATCTTTGTGCCATCGATAAACATGGCAACATGGCTCGTCAGGACCGAATCGGGCAAGTTAGTTGGTATGAGAAATAACGTGGGGCCCAAAATGCAGCCCTGAGGTACTTCGGAGCTGACAGGCAGAGCCAGATCAGATGTTTAACCCCGGCAGCGCTATTACCCAGGATAGGATTGATGTCACCAGACATCAAAGGGCGACAGTTAGCATCTGAGTTGTTGTATAGTAACAAACGTGGCACATTTTCATTACATGGTATAGTAATAAGTATTGACTTAATAGCCAAAAACAGAAAAATAGCAACGGCTTTCACAGAGCTCCTCGAGTGACGACCTGATTCCCTTAAATGTCAACAATCCATCGAAGGAGTAATGGTTTTCGGGAAAACGGCAATAAAAATTGTAAGAATAAAACACAATAAAAGAGGGGGGTGAATAGGGGTATGTAAATCCGCCGATCCGCTAAAATCAAAGGCTGAATCCGTCGATCCGCTCAAAAAATCAACTAAATCCGAATCCGCAAAGTGTTTGCCGCGTTAGATGATACGCGAGTACAGAGCGACTTCAGTAGTTGGAGTTGCCTTGCGTGATATTGTGTTTTAGCGTTGAGGATGACTATCAACGAAATATTTATGTAACCAACGTCTGTATCGAAACAAAATCTTGCAGATACGAGAAAAAAGAGCAAACTTGAACTTCCTAACAACCAAAATCCAAAATCCGGGCCCAAAAACTGGATAAAACCGCGATCCGCTGTGATCATAGGATCCGCAGATCCGTTAAAATTTCGCTGAATCCAGAATCCGGGCTAAAATATTTACCAAATCCGCCGATCCGTAGACCTATTCACCCCCCTCATAAAAGGAGTCCAAGACGAGCAGTATTTCCGAGACTACAGGTCGTTCGAGCACGAGTCACCCCGGCTTCTGTCATTATATCGTTTTAGCCGTGCACGTGCTCAAACCTCAAAACGAACCACATGAAAGACAAAATGACTTCATTGTCATATATATACATGGCTGAATCTCAATTTAAGTCAGTAAGGTGGAAGTGAGGTGCCAACGAATGGGATCTGTCTTATATGGTCTAGGGGCCGACTTTTCTCTCCCTCACTGTCTTGTCAGGGACAAGTTATCGGAAAGCAGCGCGGAACCATCTCCAGCTGGCATATCCGCGGGCCAAAATCTCGTGATGCATCATCATGGTACAACGCTCCGGCACAGTGCCCAGAGGTGCCGCCGTCGGCTGTACTGTCTCTCTTTTTCAGCCATTTTCCTATAAGCGTTTCATTCATGTCTCTTGTGATGTCCTTGTCAGTTGACAAGGACATCACAAGAGACATGTAATTGTCGACGACGGGTAATGTGTGCAATTCATCTGCACATTAAACACGTTCCCTTGATATAACACCCTTAACCGTACATTTGTCTGTACTCTAACTTTCCATACATTTGTCGGTATAGCGAACCAGCCGTGAACTGCTACTAAAAATAGTTCGCGGGGAAAAATACAGGGAATTGTATGGAACGTTCAAAACACGACTAGCTGGACGCTTTCTGGCACAGTTACATCCCTCCAATTTTTTTCTTAAAATCCTTTTCCTAGTGCCAAAAGTTTCCAATTCATGTATTTTTCAGAAGCGATGTTTTATTTTGACATCGGATTTCCATACAAACACTGTGACTTTTTAAGCCTGTTTGCCTACTCGTCAAAATGGCGTCGAAAACCGTGATAAGGCCTATTTTATCTTTTTTATCGCACCGAAAAAAAAAAATGGCGACTGGTATATTTTACACATGATTCTTAGCGTACGAAATTCCTAGAAAACCTCATAAAAACGCACAGAAAAGTTCTTAATACACTCAAACCTTTACCTTAAAGCCTATCATACATGATATTGTTACTACAGGGAAAAAATTTTAAAAAATTGCAAAATAAAAAAAATTGGTTTTCTATTTTAGGTTCGCAAGGTATTGTGGTAAATTATACAGCCGCCATCTTTGCGTGAAAACACCACTTCCTTATTAGGGCATAAAGGACCCATGGGAGGGAGCTTGTGCGGAGAGCAGCTAATTTCGGGAAAACTTCGAAAACTTATTCATTGGTTTTCTCGCAGAGTTTACAGCCTAGTCAATCAGCAATGGGTTGCAAGACCTTCTGCGCGGTTTTTGTTGTGGTTGTGAGTATTTCCGTGGTAGTTATTCCACTCCTGGTCAACAAATATCTGTTACCTGTGGCCGAAGTACCTCGCCTCGATGAGAAAGAGTGGTGGGGCAGAGGACAAGAGAAAGATCATCAAGAAGATACTTCTGTAAACCGAATGTATGTGAGTCTTTCCGACGAAATTCTCAGTGATTTGAACGAAAGACTGTCCAAGACTTATTTTTTCGAGAATCTGGAAGGAATCGATTGGGAATATGGCACAGATCCTGATTATATGAAAGAGATAGCGGAGTATTGGAAGACAAAGTTTGATTGGCGCAAGCAAGAGACTCTTTTGAACAGCTATCCTAATTTCAAAACAAGGATCAGTGGAGTAGAAGTCCATTTTGTGCATTATAAAGCTGAACTGAAAAAAGGCCAGCGAGAACTCCCTATCATGATGGTACATGGTTGGCCTGGCTCTTTCTATGAATTCTACAAAGTCATTCCCAAGTTTATAGCTGCCTCCACAGATGAATTTGCATTTTCAATCGTCTGCCCTTCGATCCCAGGTTATGGTTTTTCAGAACAACCTCACAAGCCGGGTTTTGATACGTTCGCAGCTGCACGGGTTTTTAGCAAGCTGATGGGTCGTCTTGGTTATGAGTCGTATTACCTTCAAGGAGGGGATTGGGGAGGTGCGATCACCAGTGCATTGGCAGTTATGAATCCAGGGTAACCGAGTTTGTTTTTCAAGCAAGGCCAAAGAAATGCATCAATTAAAGGGGTGCCTGGAAAAAGCCCAAAGTGACTTTTGATAAATAGCTAGATTCTCCTTCCAAATTTCCTTGTATTCACTACTGTGATTCAAACAAAAGGAGAATTTTATCTTACATCAAAAGTGTAGTAAAAAGATCACAGATTCAACTTCTGTGGGGAGACATTGGATTTTTTTTCAAAGCATGCCTGTGTCGTTGATCGTAAAAGTCGTGATTCATTTATTTTATAGAGTCCTAAATTGATGACATCACAAAAACTAAATTAATTTTATGAAATATTTATTGGTTTTACTGAGGTTTTCTGAAACAGTAGAAAGAAATAATTCCTTCTTTCCAAAAATCAGCATCTTATTGCAATTTGGGGGTGAGATATTAGCTCTGTTATGCTCTGATGACACGGTACAAATCCTTCTAATTTACCTCAGTCCCTAACGTTTGGAACTGAGGCAAAATAAGAAGGATTTTTATGGAGTCATCGGGGCATAACAGAACTAATATCTCACCCCCAAATTCCAATAAGATGCTGAGTTTTTGGCAAGTAGGTATTTTTCATCATGCTCTTTCTAAATATACTAACAAATCCCATAATTTCAAAAATTCAAATATTTGTGACATCACACTTTAGGACTATTTACCAGACTTAAAACAGAACATCACATTTCTTTCATGAATATATTCATAACTTTTCAGGTCTAACTGAGGGTGTCCAAAAATTCTGATGAGTAAAATACATGTGAACAAGTTTAATTTTTAGGTCATACATGTACAGTGAATCTAGAAATTACTGAAAAGAGGAGAGTGGATTGTATGTACATGTATTAAAAATGATTTCCTGACAAAAAGATTTTTTGCTCCATTAAGCAATTTACAGTCCTTTACCAAGGTCCCAAAATCTGCAACTCTCTCTAAATATCAATAACTTCTTCATCTAGTTTTTTCACCTTTAAGGAAAAAAAGTTGCAGTTTTTATCTGTAAAACCAAGCCACACTTACGCAGTATCATATTTTCTATTTATTAAAACCAGCGAAGGGGAATGATTTCTTCTTTTAGTAAGGCAAATAGATAATGATGATGAGGTTGATTTTTCATTTTTTTTTTTTTTTTCAGCCAGATCAGAGGACTTCATCTCAATGTGTTAAATACATCGCCCGTCAATTCACCATTTGCCTATTTACAGGCAAAGCTTTTCTTCCCAGAGAAGGAGCAGAAAAAAATTTTTCCCATCAAGGACTTCTATGCTAAAGTGCTGGCTGAGTCAGGATATCTTCACCTACAAGGTACATGTACATGTTTGCTAGAATGGCATGCAACATCCACTTTCACTATTCTTCTGGCTATTACAAAAAGTGGTAAAATAGTTTAGATACGTTTGAGGACTGAGATTAGCATTTTCTTGGAAACACGAAGATTGGCCTCTCCATCCTGCTTTCCATGTTGAAGTCAGTATAGGTTTAAACATTTATGTGTCACAAAATTCATACAACATTGATCGTTGGTTGAGGTGTGAATTTAAAAATGTCGGAAATGGTATATGGTATAGTATATATGTATGTAAAACCGCCGAATAAGAGATTTATGATTCCACTACGAAAAGATTTTGCTATTTAAGCTTCTTTTTTCTGGTAAGAGTGTTGAAACACACCAGGCAATGCCGGCATTATCTGTCCATTAATGTATGACGTATCCCAATGACGTAAATAACACAGAAAACCAGTGAAATGTTGTTGCCCCTTGTCGCTCTATTGTAAACTGGTCAATCTGGGACACTACAGTGTTTTGTGGTCCTTGTGTTTTGCACATTGTTTTGACCTTATTTGGCAAAATGAGTCACATAATAGAGCGGAATAATAAATGCAACTATCAACCTCATAGAACATTGACATTTTGTTTTCAGGTACTCGACCTCACTCAGTTGGATTAGCACTCAATGATTCCCCTGCTGGTCTAGCTGCATACATTTTGGAGAAGTTTGCAATAGCGAGCGGCTGCCAGCTGACCACTGATACTCAAGTGTGTTTGGAATCATGTTTTTCCAAAGACGACCTGTTGACAAATGTGATGATCTATTGGGCAACACACTCCATAACCTCCTCTATCAGGCTCTATTACGAAGCTATTCACAGTCCTAACCTCTTAATAGCGGAAAGGTTAGTGACTCCCCAACTTAAACACAACTTCAGTTTAATGTTTAAGCCCTAATGGACAAAGTTACATCTAATTCTCCCCTACAACATGAGTATTTGTCAAATACGCTTGTCCCGAGAACATGTGCAATAATTATTGATAAGGATAAAATGTCTTATACTTGTGAAGATTATGTTTGTGGCTAGTCTGACGTGGTGTTTCGTCTCGGCCAAGAGACTCTTCAGAGACCTTTAAAATTTATAGGTAAACTCGTTGAGCATCACATTCAAAGTCCTGTTCACAAATTCAAGATGTTAGTAGTCTGGCTCTCTATCGCAGAAGAATTCCCAACCACATGTACAAGAATTGAAATTTATACAATAAAGAATTGAAAAATTGTCAAATACTTGTCAAGAACTATGAACATGACTCTGGCGTGATACTCATCAAGTTTGCCTATTAATTCTAAACGTCTCTGGAGAGTCTCTTGGCCAAGATGAAAATCCACGTCAGACTAGCCACAAACATTTCACAAGTATTTGGCAATTTTTTAATTCTTTATTGTGTCTTATGTTAAAAGGCGCTATATAAGAAATTAAATTATTATTTAAAATGTCTTGATGTTAAAACCAATTCTCCCAACTGGGACTATAAAAAATGTATAGATTCAAGCAATGGGTTGTCTGTGAGTGTGCACTTATTGGCTGAAAAGGCCGATCCTTGTATGGAAGGTTTGGTGACATTTAGGACACTGAACGCCATCCCTTAGAAAAACGGAAGACATAACTGAACATAACTGGTGACAGTTAGGAGACTAAGTATGATACCTGAGAAAAATGGGAGACATTACTGAAAGTCTGGCTATTTTGAAGAGTCATCATATTTTCCCCTCCTTCAAGTGAAATATGGCCATTTTCATTTCTGCCATGTCACTCATTAAGTTTAATGCATTTTTATTTTTAATTTTTTGTAGGATTCCCATCACAGTTCCTACTGGATTAGCAGACTTCCCACATGAGGTTTTTCGCTTGCCTGAACCTTGGGCTCACTACAAATTTCTGGATATTGTTCAGTTTACAGAGATGCCCCGTGGCGGCCATTTTGCTGCCTTGGAAGAGCCTGAGCTGTTTGCCAATGATGTAATTAAGTTTGTAGGGGAAGTTGAAAAGCGTATTGCAGCAAAACAAGCTGAATCCACCACCAAGTCTGAATCTTGACTCTTTAAGTCCTAGTAGCTATTCTCAAACAAATTCTCCTAACAAGTGCTATAGGAAACGTAGCAAAAACTGTGAGGAGAATAGACAAGTTGATATCAAGGCTTTTAAAAAGGGTTATTGAATGAAACAGTATTTTTAGGCACAGCGTGTACTGGTTCTTGATCTGTGTGGCATCAACAGTTACAGGAAATTTTGACACCATGGAAGTTTTGGCTTTTTTCCTCAAACCTGTATGGCCCATATATCAAAATATATATTTACTCACTATCATCCTTTTATTTATCTTAAGGCCAGTTGCAAGAATTGTGTTAAGCGTCATAACTTTTTATGCTTGCTGGCAGGGCCATAGCCACACATTCATAAGATGTGAGGCAAGGCTGTTGCAAGCACCAAAGGCACAAGCCTGAACAGGGGTCGACTGAGGGATGATCTGCCAACTCACCATTCGAATCTTGTTTTACTTCCCACATTAGGAACAAATCGCCTTCTGGAATCATTGGAACTTTCCAGTAATTTTGGTCATCTTATTAGGGTTAACCTTTCAGGACGTGGTCACAAATGCTGATTCAGCGACTTAGTTTTTTAATTAACAGTACAGTATTTTTAATTTGGGGTTAAAATGTAGACGAGGCGAGTGCATAGTCTTGTCCCATCATGCTAGCTATGGCCCTGCTTGGTGGTGATTGAGAAGTACCATTTCAGGAGAACTTCAAGTTTGTTAATAGATGTATTTTTCAGTCAATTAGATGGGCATACTTGGAAATTTCTCCTTAAAGGAGAGTTGAAGCTGTGTCCTTCTGATAAATATACCACTGAGCTACACTGGTGTTGTGTGAGCAAGAAGATTCATGCAACAATAAACATTCTGCTTACTAGTTATAGTCTGGTTTCTATGTCAATTCAATGGTTAATTTAACAACATGAACAAAACTGACCTTAATTTCAAAACTGGTGACTGTAAAAGATTGTAAATATTGGACTTTTGCATCACTTAGGATGTTTCCAAGGGAATGGTAGTATTTTTAGCAATCAAGGTATGATCACATCAAAGTCAATTTGGAGCGCTTCAAGAGTATAACTGTCTTGTTTCAAATTTTTGGCCAATTTTTGGTTTTACTGAAAAGTGTGAGAATTTTTGCAATGGCCTTCAGTTTTGTCAGAGAATATTACTCTGTGTTCTTTTTCCATTTGTTTATTCGTAGTTTTTGGGAAAAAGAAAACCAAAATATTAGACACCAAATTTTGATGTCAGATGGTTATGCAGCTCTCAGTCCTTCAATTATCCTCTGAGCATCCCCACCCCTGTCGCTTTTGAGCCTTCCCCCCTGGGGGAAAAGTACACATGTACTTAGCTGTGGGAATTAATATCACTCAGTATCATGTGGCCATATTTATTCAGCTCTCTCTATATTTTTATAGCTATAAGAGTAGTTTTTTACTTTCATAAAATTTCCAACTGACTTCAAACTGTTTACGTTTTCAATTGATACCATGTCTTAATGATGTATGATTTGAATTAACAAATCAATGGCAGTTTTCTATGTTTTATACTCTTATAGACGATAAGATGACAATGTAAAATGTTGAAAACTCAGTGGTTTCGCTGCCACTTTTTGAACATAATTTTTATGGCATCATTTTATGGTCTATTGAACAATAATAATTATAATAATTAATTATAATTCCACGAGTGCCCATTGGATATGAGATGATAGATCCAACAAGCATGGGTGGAATAATTGTTTTATTAAAAACCGTCAAGAAATGTTGCTAGATTTGCTGATCTCGCTTTGCAAGAACAATAAGAAGACAATTTAATGGTCTTTTTTTTTCGGGCATTGTATAATGGCTCATATACCATGGCCGCTAAGGCAATCAAATCGTTTGAATTGCATTATGCAGTGAATACAATAAAATCTGCAATTCCACAGCGACAAACCAATGAGTGGTGCCGGATCACTTGTAGACCTGGATCAGCAAATTATCTCAAATACAAAATATTAATGGCAGACTGATCCCAACGGTGGAGGTGACGAGCTTGAGAGAACAAACAATAAAAGCTAGAATAACTGAAATATATTTGTTTTTTAAAAAAACAAATTTTTTTGCCCGATATTTCGGTTTGCAATACAAACCTTCCTCGGGGGCTGAACGAAAAAGAAAAGTGAGAAACATAAAAGGATCGTTACAAAGAAGATTTAAAATATAAAATACGTGACAATGATTGGTTGTTTAGGACTAAGTTACAAGTGTGAGACATGTCATTGGCGTGTTTCGTCACGTCTATTTATTATGCAGTGATCCAGTTTTTTTTCTAAAAGAGTATAGACCATAGAAAACTACCGTTGATCTTTTCCTACAATAACATGAAAAAAGTACGAGCGGAATTGGCTTTTTTCCCATTGAGATAGCGCGTGTTACATAATTTCGACTTCATTTTTATTGTCATGCATATACTCTTATAGACAATAGCTAGCACCAGCCAATCAGCGTGTGGGAAATTTTTAGTTTGAAATAAACAACCTGCATTTGATCAAATTAGTTGTTAATCTGCGCAATAGAAGTATTAATAAACTGATCAAAATTGTGATTGTTGTCTGCTAACCATTTTATACGTATTTTTACACTGCCCCCGCTCGCCCAGGGTCAGCAAGTTCCTCACGTGTTGTGGTTCCAAACAATCGAGGTCACGTTTGGCGCAAACGTGACCCGCGAGTCGCCTGTTATTTTTTGTTTTTGAGGTCAGAGATTTTGTGTTGCATATAAAAAGGAGATGCCGGGTGATTGCAAGTGGTCCGTTGGTTTAACCTTGATCATTTCTGCGTTCTAATCAGTCATATTGAACAAACAATCGAGGTCACGTTTGGCGAAAACGTGACCTGCGAGTCGCCTGTGATCTTTTTGAGGTCTAGAGATTTCGTGTTGCATATAAACAGAAGATGCTGCGTGATTGCAAGTGGTCCGTTGGGTTAACCTTGATCATTTCTACGTTCTGGCCAGTCATATTAACAAATTGAGAGATTTCGCGGACTTCTCAGGGCCAATGCTTAGTCACGTGACCAGATAATCGAAGTTACGTAACGGACGGTTGTTTACAACCTTTTTTTTAAACCGGATATTAAAATACTGGCACGTTTTCGTTTTACACGTCTTATTTGATCTGTTCTCTGGCGAGTCGTCTTGAAGTCTCCAGAGCGTACTGATTCTGCTAAAACACATTTCTAGCACAGTCGTGGTTTGAAAGGTAAGGGAAAGCTGCACTTTAATTACCAGGAAGAAGCGAAGAAGTTGTTATCGTTCATAAGTCATTGCAAAACAGGCTTTACGTTTCTGGCCCATTTTCAGCTTTTAAACGTTGATAATAGGCCTTATCACGGTTTTGGACGCCATTTTGACGAGTAGGCAAACACGTTTAAAATAACAGTGTTTCATTTGTATGGAAATCCGATGTCAAATAATTTTCATAAAACATCGCTTCTGAAAAATTCATGAATTGGAAACTTTTAGCACTAGTAAAAGGATTTTAGGAAAAAAATTGGAGGGATGTAGCTGTGCCAGAAAGCATCCAGTCGTGTTTTAAACTTCCCATACATTTGTCTGTGTAGCGAGCCAGCCGTGAACTGCTACTAGAAATAGTTCGCGGGAAAAAATACAGACAAATGTATGGAAAGTTCAAAATACGACTGGACGCTTTCTGGCACAGCTACATCCCTCCATTTTTTTTCCTAAAATCCTTTTACTAGTGCTAAAAGTTTCCAATTGATGAATTTTTCAGAAGCGAGGTTTTACGAAAATAATTTGACATCGGATTTCCATACAAACACTGTTATTTCAGACGTGTTTGCCTGCTCGTCCAAATGGCGTCGAAAACCGTGATAAGGGCTATCGCTTAAGTTATGTCGTATTCAGTTTAACAAGAAGAAAAGTTGGACGATTTTTGCATGCGAACCTTGAAGGTAGCTCGGAAACTATATATATATATAAACCTTCCCGATAACCTTACGGGAAATTTTCTGGGGGTTTAAAATTTAAATAGACCGTAACACTGAAACTTGCTTGGCCAACGAAGCCTTCGTTTTAAAACTGGCAAAATTTTAACGTTAAATTTTGACCTTAAAATAGTTAAGAGCATGTTTTGTATAACATTAACATCGGTGACACACATCTCGGTTTGTCATAATCAGCAGTTCTTGATACCATATCTCAGCAGGCAATACACTTTTATAGGTTTCCTGGTCACGTCCACTTTGATTTACTGAAATACATGTAGTGTATACAACGTTCAGCCTCACCTCTAAAATAAGACGTTCTTTTTAAAAAAAACAGTGTTGTGAAAAAAAAAAGCGAGGAAATTTTTTTCACGTCGCATCAGAATTACCTTATTCAATCTGTGCAGAATAATTTGACAATCATTTTAGTGTGAGAATGGAGATTTTTCGTTAGATCAGAGCAAAAAAATAGGTTTTTTCGCTTTTTCTCTCAAAGTGCGGTGTCTTCTTCTTTTAAGAATTCAAAAATAATTTAATTTAGAAATAATTTAATTAAAAAGTAATTTCATTGAAAAATAATTGACGGCATGGACTTTGAATAAAAAAGACGCTTTTTAGAGCTTTTACGTGGCATGCGTTGATGTATGTTTAGCACTAGTGGCCTTATTTATTGTAGGTCTCACCGATTTTTTTAACCTATCCTCCCTTTGCAATTGAACTAAAACCAACTGAATAGTTTTAGTCAGAAAGAATGTGTGATATTGTGTTGCGCAACTTTCGCGTTTCCCCGGAAAAAAGAACGCCTGATCGCAGGTTATATCGGACTTGAATTTGCATGACGTAGCTGCACATGGCGTGCTTCTATGAACGTGAAATTTTTTTAATCGGCGCATCAGAATAATCTTAGTCCATCCGTAGGGAAAAATTTGACAATCATTTTTATAGTACAAGACTGGTTATTTCTCGTTACATAATCGGGCATAGATGTAATTTCTTTTAGCATTCAAGGAAGTTTCCGTAGCCGTCTTAATTTCAATTACTGATGTGTCATCTGCATTTGCGCGTTGGCTCACAGGAGCTTTTGATTGAACATTTTATGGCATCATTTTATGGTCTATTTAACAATAATTATTAATAATTAATTATAATTCCTAACTAATTATAATTGTTTTATTAAAAACCATCAAGAAATGTTGCTAGATTTTGCTGATTTTGCTTTGTAAGATTAAAACAATAAGAAGACTATTTAATGGTCTCTATTGCTTGGCTCATATACCATGGCCGCTAAGCCAATCAAATCGTTTGAATTGCATTATACCGTGATCCAGATTTTAATAAAAGATTTTACTAAAAACTGAATCATTGTATAATGCAATTTGAGGGATTTGATTGGCTTAGCGGCCATGGTATATGAGCAATTATACCATGACCGAGAAATGGCGACCATTAAATTGTCTTCCGGTTGTTCTTGCACAGCGAAATCAGTAAGATCTAGCAAGATTTCTTGATTGTTTTTAATAAAACAATTATTCCACTTGCGCTTGTTGGATATGAGATGATTATAGCCAACTCGGCGTTGGCTAACGCGCGCTCGTGGAATATTTGTTAAATAGACCATAGAAAACTACCGTTGATTTTTTTCTTCAATAACATGGAAAAAAGTGCGATCGGAATCGGCATTTTTTCCATCAGAGATAGCGCGTGTTACATTCGACCTTATTTTTATTGTCATATACTCTTATAGACCAGCCAATCAGCGTGTGGGAAATTTTTGGTTTGAAATAAACAACCTGCATATTTTGATCAAATTATTTGTCAATCTGCACAATAGAAGTATTAAAATTATTAAAATTATTAAATTATTTAGGATTTCCAACACTGTTCAAAATGGTGATCGTTGGCTACTAGCCATTTTATACGTATTTTGACACTGCCCCCCGCTCGCCCAGGGTCAGCAAGTTCCTCACGTGTTGTGGTTCCAAACAATCGAGGTCACGTTTTGCGCAACAAACGTGACCCGCGAGTCGCCTGTTACTTTTTTTTAAGGTCTAGACAAATTGTGTTGCATAATGCTGCGTGATTGCAAGAGGTCCGTTGGCTTAACCTTGATCATTTCTGCGTTCTGGTCAGTCATATTGAACAGACTGATTCAAATTGAGAGATATCCTGGACTTCTCAGGGCCATGCTTAGTCACATGTCCAGCGTGCGCGATAATCGAAGTCACGTAACGGACGTGACTCCTCGCTGTTGTTTACAACTTTTTTTGCCGGATATAAACACATTTCCATTTTCCTCGTTTGTTTTGATCTGTTCTCTGGCGAGTCGTCTTGAAGTCTCCAGAGCATACTGATTCTGCTAAAACTCATTTCTAGCACCGTCGTGGTTTCAAAGGTAAGGAAAAGCTGCACTTTAATTACTAGGAAGAAACGAAGAAGTTGTTATCGTTCATTAAGTCATTTCAAAACAGGCTTTACATATCATTTCTGGCCCATTTTCAGCTCTCAAACGTTGTTAATCGCACAAGTTATGTCGTATTCAATTTAACACGAAGAAAAGTTGGACGATTTTAACATGCGAACCTTGCAGGTAGCTTATAACCTTCCCGATAACCTTACGGGAAATTAATTTTCTGGGGGTTTAAAATTTAAATGGACCGTTAACACTGAAACTTGCTTGGCCAACGAAATCCTCGTTTTAAAACTGGCAAAATGTTAACGAAACATTTTGACCTGTGAATATTTATATCTTCTTTTCTGCTATTCGCATTTGGCAGGCCACTTTGCACTGAAAACGCGACGATGGATCTACTCAGAAGTGCCCCGCTTAATGTCGTTCTTGTTATGAATGTGGAAGAAAACAGTCCAGTACGTGCACAGTCAATTATACGCAGTCTTCGTGATGCTGGACACCACATTATTCTGTTTGGTAAGCTTTCGTTTATTGCTATCTCTGATAATTTATAACTAAACCTGCTATGTAAATCACTGTATTTAAACCTCGATGCGTTAAGCTCAGGACACGTCTCCGTTTCCAGAAGTTAGTTGTGCGCATTTGCAGTAAATGTTTACAACACAGGCAGCAGTGTTTTATCGGAATTTAAGTGGTTTTAGAACCGATAACACACGAGCTGCGAGTTTTTTGAACGGCTTCAAAAACATTTCTGGAAAAGCGTTCGTCAAGAGAGTTCATATAAAACAATGATGCTTTTGTGAACGTTGGAAATTAGCATACGAGAAAAACTTTGAACAACGCATACCAATAAGGAGGAGGTTTTATCGGGTTTTAAACCACTGCACGTGATGTTTTATGGACCTTTGATAGGTCAGTGGACTAATGAATTATTAATGAGTTTTTGAATGGTTGTCCCAGGTAAAAGTTTGCGAGATTTTTTCAAACTGTACCTAAATAAATTGTAAATAATAATTGAACTCTAGCTATTGAAGTGCAGACAGTGAGAAATAGAATGAAATAAAATGATCAGTGAAAATTCCGCTTGCAAAAACAATGACCAACAGTGTAACTTTCTTTTTAGCCTGCTCTGCAAGGGGGAAGCTTATCCCTGTTTTAGAAGATCCACCCTCTCCCTTGAACGGCGTCGATCAGAGACCTCAGGAACTGCTCCGCGACAAAATCCACAACTCTGATGGTGTCATTTTAATCTCTGATCACCCTCCGTGTGAGGTGCCGGATTGCTTACAGTGTGCCTGCACACAACACTTCAATGGGCACATGTACTCATGGATCTCATACGGACTTACTTGCTCTCTCCTTGGGGGTTTGGTACACAACAGGCGAGTTGCTATGCAGTTAAGATGGCTCCTTGAAGACTCCCAGAATTTACTGGTGGGAAGAATTCTTCCTCGTCCTTGTTATTTTGAGAAGTTGTACAGTGTTGATCCAATGTTTGAAACCCCTGAACCATGTGTGCTCTAAATTAATCAAAAGATTGATCGCATTAAGATGTACAGTGATGTATTTTAGCAATGACACTTAAAGAGCCTGAAGTCACTGTTGCCACAGGCTACCCAATGACCCTAGTACAAGCCAGCATGCAACAGGGCATCAAGCAAAAATGCTGACTTAAATTGTCATGAATTATTGGTGGAATGTATCATGATGAATGGAGCAGTGTAAAGTTACTCAACTCCACGTTACATTTCATTAGATAGTCTTTGCTAACTTTGTGTAAATTTTAAGTAAATAAATACATCATATTGTCAGATATTGCTATAAACATATCATTCATGATAATTATTTATAACTGCAATCAACTTCAAAGGACATCATATGGAAAAATAATTTTAAAAGTTTTAAAAAGATATTTCCTTATGTCATACATGTCTGACTTAGCTTACAACATATGGGTATTTTAGGTATTTTCTTAGGAGGGCAATTTCCATTTATTTATTGTCTGTAGTCATTGTTATAAGCCAAAATGTATAGTTTGAATTATTTAATACATATTTGTATGAATTTTTATTGTCACATTGTATGTAAATAGTAAAATTTTCTTGTTTATGGTTCATTTCATTAATTTTTGAATGTGAAAAAACTTACCTTATTAAGGTGGCTGCAAAGCATATTTAGTAATGACCCTCCCTAAATAGCTAGGATGAGTTACAAAAGAAAAGCTAGTTATGTTGTCTTTTAGCTTTTGCTTTTTTTTGGAGATTTACTAGTATGGGTACCAATGTAAGAAGGCTTATTTATTGGGTGTCATTTTTTGGATTAAGACTGTTGCCATGGCAACATTGCATCTAATGACATGCAGATATTCTGTTACTTTTAGTCTTTGCTCCTTAAAACATTTGCTTTCTTTTGGTGAAATGTCTTTAATTTTTGTCACATTATGGAAATGATGTTTCCTGGTATAATTATTATTATAGCTTTCTTCTTAGAACTGAATGATTATAGATTGTAAATTAGGTAGCGATAGTTTTAGAATTTATTCATTTTTATTTATTTTATCATGTACGCCGTGAAAGGGTTTTGAAATGAAAAACAGGGAATTACAGTTAAAAAAGATAAAAGTGGAGAGAACCTTCAGCACTCAAATCTCACAAACAAAATTTATAACAATAATTATTATTCATATCTTAATTAAAAGAACAAAAAATTAAGTTCCCTTTCCACAAAGAAAGTAAAGTTATTTATGAGAATTTTTTTGGAGTCTGTAAAGATTAAACATTTGTCAACTGATGGTTTGTGTGTTTTTATTTCCCTAAGTGGCAGAGGGTTTGGGGATGTACAGTGAAAGGACAAATATATTTTTGCAATGGTGAGAAACGGAACAGATAACTTTCACAGCACTGAAAAATAAAGGAGACTGTCTGCCTTTAAAGGATTACCCCTCCCCCATAATTTTCGGTTCATAGAATCCCGAGCTTCTCCTAAGCTTTCACAGCTGGAACAGCAAGCACTTGAGCTTCAACCAAGAAAAAAGTTAGAACTTCCATTTGCGGTGACAATTTCGAAACACGACGCTAAAAAGAAATAAAGAGCTCACAGATAGAAATATTTTGAACTGCATGTCCACTTACTGAGTAAATAATATAATAATAATAATAATAATAATAATAATAATAATAATAATAATAATAATAATAATAATAATAATAATAATAAACTTGATTTGGCGTGAAAATTTACATGGGCAGTTCACCCACGATCTGAGAAGTAAATTTCAAGTTTGCTCTCGGAATACGTGAGCTTCAATCAATCAATCAGTCAGTTCGTCGATCATTTCAATTTATAACAAGTATATTGACGACGTTGACCCTCGAATGTCTCGCGTGAAAAGATCTTCCAACTTTACTGTTCCAATAGATAATACAAGTTTGGCATTTTGTCCAATTGCAGACAAGCTTAAGGCCGATACGGAAATATAGGCTGTGCCCTAATTTCAACCTGTGAGAGCATGAATGATGTGTTGAGCACAATAACAAGTTACACTGAAAAGTTATCCTTGGAAAGGGTATTCGATTCTCTGATGTTTTTCCCTACTGGTTAATATAGTTTTCATAATATCAAGAATCGACAAGACGCAATCCTATAACATCTCCTCTCCTAACCACAGGCATTCCAGGCTATTATTTGATAATGTCGACCTCTTATTGAAAGATGTAAAGACGCGCCTTGTTTATTTCCAACAACTGAATTTACACGTAGTCATTTTCCTATGCAAGATGCATTTAATCCATTTTCCCTGTTAATATTGGCGGATTTTCGATCCAAACCCATACCTTTAATATACCATTTTTTGGGAGAAAAGGTACCCTTTCACCTACCTTCATAGAAAATGGTGACCTTTTCATAAACCTACCGTACAAAAATGACAGTTTTCTGAAAGGGGAGGCTGCGAATGTTTTTTTTTCTTTTAATCTTTATAAGCTGTCATAAAACTGTCAGCTGCTTGAATTTCGCGCCCCTGATAGGCTGCCTCTTACTTATGATGGGTTTCTTCCTGGCATCCAATTGGCTTTCATCTGCTCAGTGCATTTAGTTGGCTTCAAACTGGATTAACTTGACAAAAATTTGGATAACGAAAAATTCTGAAATTCATCTGTTATTTGTCAAAAAGTGGATGAAAATCGACCTGCAACTTTCCAAAAACCTCGTAAATCTGGACTTCACTCTTTATTTTAGGCAACGGGATGCAGAAATGTCCCAGAAAAGCTTATAAAGATGGTGATTGATGATGCTAGCTGCACAGTTCTCTGGTACTTTTGGTCGAAAACATCATCGTGGCGACGTGTATTCACTGCACTCTGCTTTTCCCGTTGGCTAGTCATAGGCATGCAGCTCTACCTATCAACGAGGGAAACAAACGTTCACGACTAATTAGAGAAGTAGTTTTACAAGTTAACTCATTTTTCGCGGTGTTTAATAGGGTTGCGGAATTTTTACTCTCCAGCGAGCTATAAACAAGTGATGAAATTCCAAACGCCGTTTAATTTTCTTGTTCTCCTGCTTTTGTTTTGCTATTTATCCTAGAACTTAATTTGTCTGAACGACAAAGAAACAGTATGCAATTTTCGCAATCTATTCGCTCATGGTTTAAAGTACGAGCTTCCTTTTCACGTGTTTCAATAATTTTTTTAGATTTCAATTCAATTTTCTGTATTATTTTTTAGCTTTCTTTGCGTCATATAAGCTTAATGCTTATCGAAATAAGCTGTCTTTAAAATGTGCAACCTTATGTGAATCTATTCTAAAGAAAAAATAATATAATTATCAGGAAATTATTTTCCCATTGAAAGTAATTTGTTTATTTTTGTTGTTCATAAAGGCAAAAAGATATCGCCATGTTGATTCCAACAATGTTTTTGTACAGGCTTCGCTTGACATACTCTGAAAAACGATGCAAAACGGAGGATTTCTGAAACTTTAAGCTGGCTTTCCAGTTTAAAACCAGTTAAATTAAAGAAACCTAACGTTAAAATGACAAGGTCAATTTCTACAAGGGAAATTGAACGGTTACTTGCACGAGCATTCGATCGAACAAGAGACGTCTTTAGATCGACGTTTGTGACGAAACGGATAGAGAAAGGTTTCCATGGCTCCACAGAAAAAACAATCAGTTTGCTTCAGCTTTCGGTGCGGTCTGTACCTATTTTCGGAGCAGGAGAATTTTCGAAATTTTTTGAGTCGATTTCAAAGAAAAAATATTCAAAAACGAAAAGAAAAACATAAAAAAAAAACACAAAGAAAAAATATAAGGAAAAACTTTTGGAAAAGTTATCCTTTCGCGCGGCGTAAGCTGCGATCCATTCGCGATGGCTTCGCGGTTCGCGAATGAAAAAGTTGGAGGCGCTAATAGAATTCGCCTGCCTCCAATGCAACAAAAGTCCAAAATTCCAGTGAGGAAGACTGGCAGTGACAGCGAGAAAAGTTCTTCTTCGGAGGAAGAAACGGAGAAAAGGTGGAAAATCTCAAGGGATTGCAGCTCCGTGGACAAGCTTGGAAATCCGCGACAATCAAGGATTCCTGTCTTGGCCGAACAGCGCAAAACCATTGATGACAAGAAAAAACTCCGTAAGAAAATCAAGCCTGCAGATGAAAAAAGACCTACGGAAAAATTCTCAGGTATTGTAAAATTTTATTGTGACAAACATTTCTAATTGACCAACCAAAGGAAAAATATTGTTTCCATCGCTTAGTGTACAAATTCCGATAATAAAATAAACTGAATAAGTGGCTAAATGGGCAACAATGTTTATAGTAATTTAGTGTTTTCCTTAAGCAAATGTTGTTATTAAAACGTAGGTTATTTTCTCTTTTACCTCGTAACGGGAAAGCTACAGCTAAACTCTAAGTAAGAAGAAAGAAAATAGTCATACAAAGAGGCAGAGATTAGAGACAAATATTTAATAAAAAGAGGGTCGATTAGTTAAAGCGTGATGCACAGAAGCCAGATTAATTCGGCATAAAATAAACAGACAACAGATTAGATAGGGGTGTAATAAATAGAGAACAGATTTGATACAGGGTATAATAGAGAGAGGACAGATTAGATAGAGGTGCAATAGAAAGAGGACAGATTAGATAGGGGTGTAATAGAGAAAAGACAGATTAGATAAGGGTGCAATAGAGAGAGGACAGATTAGATAGTGGTGTAATAGAAAGAGGATAGATTAGATAGGGGTGCAATAGAGAGAGGACAGCTTAGATAGGGTCGTAATAGAGAGAGGACTGATTAGATACGGGTGTAATATAGAGAGGACAGATTAGATAGGGTCGTAATAGAGAGAAGACAGATTAGATAGGGGTGTAATATAGAGAGGGCAAATTAGATAAGGGTGTAATAGAGAGAGGACAGATTAGATAAGGGTGCAATAGACAGAGGACAGATTCGATAGGGGTGTAATAGAGAAAGAAGAGATTACATAGGGGTATAATATAGAGAACAGATTAGATAGGGGTGTAATAGAAAGAGGACAGATTAGATAGGCGTGTAATAGAAAAAGGAGAGATTACATATGGGTATGATATAGAGGACAGATTGGATAGGGGTGTAATATAGAGGACAGATTAGATAAGGGTGTAATATAGAGGACAGATTAGATAAGCGTGTAATAGAAAAAGGAGAGAATACATAGGGGTATGATATAGAGGACAGATTGGATAGGGGTGTAATATAGAGAACAGATTAGAGAGGGGTGTAATAGAGAGAGGACAGATTAGATAGGGGTGTAATATAGAGAACAGATTAGATAGGGGTGTAATAGAGAGAGGACAGATTAGATACGGGTATAATATAGAGGACACATTAGATAGGGGTGTAATAGAGAGAGGACAGGTTGAATAGGTGTGCAATAGAGAGAGGGTAAATCAGATAGGGGTGCAATAGAGAGAGATTGATTAGATAGGGGTGCAATAGGGAGAGGGTAGATTTGATAAGCGTGCAATAATGAGAGGACAGTATAGATAGGAGTGTAATAGAGAGAGCACAGATTAGATAGGGCTGTAGTAGAGAGAGGACAGATAAGATAGGGATGTAATAGAGAGAGGACACATTAGATAGACGTATAATATAGAGGACAGATTAGATAGAGGTGTAATAGAGAGAGAACAGATTAGATAGGGGTATAATATAGAGGACAGATTGGATAGGGGTGTAACAGAGAAAAGACAGATTAGAAAGGGGTGCAATATAGAGAGGACAGATTAGATAGGAGTGCAAAAGAGAGAGCGTAAATCAGATAGGGGTGCAATAGATAGAGAATTGATTAGATAGGGATGCAATAGAGAAAAGGTAGATTGGATAGGCGCGCAATGGGGAGAGAACAGATTAGATAGGGGTGTAATAGAGAGAGGACAGATTAGAAAGGGGTGCAATAGAGAGAGAACAGGTTAGAAAGGGGTGTAATATAGAGAGGACAGATTAGATGCAATAGAGAGAGCACAGATTAGATAGGGGTGTAATAGAGAAAGGACAGATTAGCAAGGGGTGCAATAGAGAGAGGACAGACTGAAAAGGAGTGTAATATAGAGAGGACAGATTAGATAGGGGTGCAATAGAGAGAGCACATATTAGATAGGGGTGCAATAGAGAGAGTGCAAATCAGATAAGGGGGCAATAGAGAGAGGGTAGATTATATAGGAGTGTAATAGAGAGAGGGAGGACAAATTAGATAGGGATATAATAAAGCGGACAAATTAAATAGGGGTGTAATAAAGAAAAAGCAGATGAAATAGGGGTATAATATTGAGGAGAGATTAGATAGGGATGTAATAGGGAGAGGACAGATTAGATAGGGGTGTAATAGAGAGAGGACAGATTAGATAGGGCTGTAATAGAGAGAGGACAGATTAGATAGGGCTGTAATAGAGAGAGGACAGATTAGATAGGGGTGTAATAGAGAGAGGACAGGTTATATAGGGGTGTAATAGAGAGGGGACAGATTAGATAAGGGTGTAATAGAGAGAGGACAGATTAGATAGGGGTGTAATAGAGAGAGGACAGGTTAGATAAGGGTGTAATAGAGAGAGGACAGGTTAGATAAGGGTGTAATAGAGAGAGGACAGATTAGATAAGGCTGTAATAGAGAGAGGACAGATTAGATAAGGGTGTAATAGAGAGAGGACAGGTTAGATAAGGGTGTAATAGAGAGAGGACAGATTAGATAGAGGTGTAATAGAGAGAGGACAGATTAGATAGAGGTGTAATAGAGAGAGGACAGATTAGATAGAGGTGTAATAGAGAGAGGACAGATTAGATAGGGGTGTAATAGAGAGAGGACAGATTAGATAAGGGTGTAATAGAGAGAGGACAGGTTAGATAAGGGTGTAATAGAGAGAGGACAGGTTAGATAAGGGTGTAATAGAGAGAGGACAGATTAGATAGAGGTGTAATAGAGAGAGGACAGATTAGATAGAGGTGTAATAGAGAGAGGACAGATTAGATAGAGGTGTAATAGAGAGAGGACAGATTAGATAGGGGTGTAATAGAGAGAGGACAGATTAGATAAGGGTGTAATAGAGAGAGGACAGGTTAGATAAGGGTGTAATAGAGAGAGGACAGGTTAGATAAGGGTGTAATAGAGAGAGGACAGATTAGATAGAGGTGTAATAGAGAGAGGACAGATTAGATAGACGTGTAATAGAGAGAGGACAGATTAGATAAGGGTGTAATAGAGAGAGGACAGAGTAGATAGGGGTGTAATAGAGAGAGGACAGGTTAGATAGGGGTGTAATAGAGAGGGGACAGATTAGATAAGGGTGTAATAGAGAGAGGACAGGTTAGATAGGGGTGTAATAGAGAGAGGACAGATTACATGAGGGTGTAATAGAGAGAGGACAGGTTAGATAGGGGTGTAATAGAGAGGGGACAGATTAGATAAGGGTGTAATAGAGAGAGGACAGATTAGATAGGGGTGTAATAGAGAGAGGACAGATTAGATAAAGGTGTAATAGAGAGAGGACAGATTAGATAGGGGTGTAATAGAGAGAGGACTGATTAGATAAGGGTGTAATAGAAAGAGGACAGGTTAGATAAGGGTGTAATAGAGAGAGGACAGGTTAGATAAGGGTGTAATAGAGAGAGGACAGATTAGATAAAGGTGTAATAGGGAGAGGACAGATTAGATAAGGGTGTAATAGAGAGAGGACAGGTTAGATGGCGCTGTAATAGAGAGAGGACAGGTTAGATAGGGGTGTAATAGAGAGGGGACAGATTAGATAAGGGTGTAATAGAGAGAGGACAGATTAGATAGGGGTGTAATATAGAGAGGACAGATTACATAGGACTGTGATAGAGACAGGACAGATTAGATAGAGATAAAATAGAGAGAGGACAGATTAGATAAGGGTGTAATAGAGAGAGGACAGATTAGATAAAGGTGCATTAGAGCTGGGAGTCTAGATAGGGGTGCAATAGAGAGAGGACATATTAGATAGGGGTGTAATAGAAAGAGAACAGATTAGATGGGGGTAAAATATAGAGGACAGATTAGATAGGGGTGTAATATAAAGAGGACAGATTAGATAGGTGTGTAATAGAAAGAGAACAGATTAGATGGGGGTATAATATAGAGGACAGATTAGATAGGGGTGTAATATAGAGAGCACAGATTAAATAAGGGATTTAATATAGAGAGGACAGATTAGATAGGGATTTAATAGAGAGAGGACAGATTAGATAGGGGTTTAATAAAGAGAGAAAAGATTAGATAGGGGTGTAATATAGAGAGCACAGATTAAATAAGGGATTTAATATAGAGAGGACAGATTAGATAGGGATTTAATAGAGAGAGGACAGATTAGATAGGGGTTTAATAAAGAGAGAAAAGATTAAATAAGGGTGATATAGAGAGAGGACAGATTACATAGGACTGTGATAGAGACAGGACAGGTTAATTAGAGATAAAATAGAGAGAAGACAGATTAGATAGGTGTGTAATAGAGAGAGGACAGATTAGATAAGGGTGTAATAGAAAGAGAACAGATTAGATAAGGGTATAATATAGAGGACAGATTAGATAGGGGTGTAATATGGAGAGCACAGATTAAATAGGGATTTAATAGAGAGAGGAGAGATTAAATAAGCGTGTAATAGAGAGAGGAGAGATAGGATAGGGATACAATAGAGAAAGGACAGATTAGATGAGGGTGTAATAGAGAGAGAACAGATTAGATAGGGGTATAATATAGAGGACAGTTTAGATAGGGGTGTGATATAGAGAACACAGATTAAATAGGGATTTAATAGAGAGAGGAGAGATTAAATAAGGGTGTAATAGAGAGAACAGATTAGATAGGGGTATAATAGAGAGGACAGATTAGATAGCGTTGTAATAGAGAGGACTGATTAGATAGGGGTAAAAAAACAGAAAGAGGACAGATTAGATAGTGGTGGAATAGAGAAAGGACATATAAGATAGGGGTACAATAGAGAGAGGACAGATTAGATAGGGGTGCAATATAGACAGGACAAATTAGATAATATGAAATAAAAAGGGGACATATTAGATAGGGGTGTAATAGAGAGAGGACAGATTAGATAGGGGTTTAATATAAATGACGGATTAGATAGGGGTGCAATATAGAGAACACAGATTAGATACGGATGTAATAGAGAGAGGACGGATTAGATAGGGATGTAATAGAGAGAGGACAGATTAGATAGGGGTGTAATAGAGAAAATAGATTAAATACGAGTGTAATAGAGACTACAGATTAAATATGGGGTTAATAGAGAGGACAGATTGGATAGGGTGTAATAGAGAGGACAGATAAGACTGGGGTGTAATAAAGAGGACTGATTAGATAGGTGTGTAATAGTAAGAGGACAGATTAGATAGGGGTGTAACAGAGAGAGGAAAGATTACATAGGATGAATTAGAGAGAGGACAGATTAGATAGGGATTTAATAGAGGGAGGATAGATTAGATGGGTGTATAATATAAAGGACAGATTAGACAGGGGTGTAAAAGGGAGAGGACAGATTAGATAGGGGTGTAATAAGGAGAGAAAAGATTAGATAGCTGTGTAATAGAGAGTGGGCAGATTAAATAGGGGCGATATAGAGAGAGGACAGATTAAATAGGACTGTAATAGAGACAGGACAGATTAGATAGAGATACAATAGAGAGAGGATAGATTACATAGGGGTATGATATAAAGGACAGATTAGATAGGGGTGTAATAGAGAGAGGACAAATTAGATAGGATGAATTAGAGAGAGGGCAGATTAGATAGGGGTGTAATAGAGAGAGGATAGATTAGATAGGGGTATAATATAAAAGAAAGATTAGACAGGGGTGTAATAGGGAGAGGACAGATTAGATAAGGGTGTAATAGAGAGAGGACAGATTAGATAGGAGTGTAATAAGGAGAGGAAAGATTAAATAGCTGTGTAATAGGGAAAGGGCAGATTAAATAGGGGCGATATAGAGAGAGGACAGATTACATAGGACTGTAATAGAGAGAGGACAGATTAAATAGGGATAAAATAGAGAGAGGACAGATTAGATAGGGGTGTAATAGAGAGAGGACACATTAGATAGACGTATAATATAGAGGACAGATTAGATAGAGGTGTAATAGAGAGAGAACAGATTAGATAGGGGTATAATATAGAGGACAGATTGGATAGGGGTGTAACAGAGAAAAGACAGATTAGAAAGGGGTGCAATATAGAGAGGACAGATTAGATAGGAGTGCAAAAGAGAGAGCGTAAATCAGATAGGGGTGCAATAGATAGAGAATTGATTAGATAGGGATGCAATAGAGAAAAGGTAGATTGGATAGGCGCGCAATGGGGAGAGAACAGATTAGATAGGGGTGTAATAGAGAGAGGACAGATTAGAAAGGGGTGCAATAGAGAGAGAACAGGTTAGAAAGGGGTGTAATATAGAGAGGACAGATTAGATGCAATAGAGAGAGCACAGATTAGATAGGGGTGTAATAGAGAAAGGACAGATTAGCAAGGGGTGCAATAGAGAGAGGACAGACTGAAAAGGAGTGTAATATAGAGAGGACAGATTAGATAGGGGTGCAATAGAGAGAGCACATATTAGATAGGGGTGCAATAGAGAGAGTGCAAATCAGATAAGGGGGCAATAGAGAGAGGGTAGATTATATAGGAGTGTAATAGAGAGAGGGAGGACAAATTAGATAGGGATATAATAAAGCGGACAAATTAAATAGGGGTGTAATAAAGAAAAAGCAGATGAAATAGGGGTATAATATTGAGGAGAGATTAGATAGGGATGTAATAGGGAGAGGACAGATTAGATAGGGGTGTAATAGAGAGAGGACAGATTAGATAGGGCTGTAATAGAGAGAGGACAGATTAGATAGGGCTGTAATAGAGAGAGGACAGATTAGATAGGGCTGTAATAGAGAGAGGACAGATTAGATAGGGGTGTAATAGAGAGAGGACAGGTTATATAGGGGTGTAATAGAGAAGGGACAGATTAGATAAGGGTGTAATAGAGAGAGGACAGATTAGATAGGGGTGTAATAGAGAGAGGACAGGTTAGATAAGGGTGTAATAGAGAGAGGACAGGTTAGATAAGGGTGTAATAGAGAGAGGACAGATTAGATAAGGCTGTAATAGAGAGAGGACAGATTAGATAAGGGTGTAATAGAGAGAGGACAGGTTAGATAAGGGTGTAATAGAGAGAGGACAGATTAGATAGAGGTGTAATAGAGAGAGGACAGATTAGATAGAGGTGTAATAGAGAGAGGACAGATTAGATAGAGGTGTAATAGAGAGAGGACAGATTAGATAGGGGTGTAATAGAGAGAGGACAGATTAGATAAGGGTGTAATAGGGAGAGGACAGGTTAGATAAGGGTGTAATAGAGAGAGGACAGATTAGATAGAGGTGTAATAGAGAGAGGACAGATTAGATAGAGGTGTAATAGAGAGAGGACAGATTAGATAGAGGTGTAATAGAGAGAGGACAGATTAGATAGGGGTGTAATAGAGAGAGGACAGATTAGATAAGGGTGTAATAGAGAGAGGACAGGTTAGATAAGGGTGTAATAGAGAGAGGACAGGTTAGATAAGGGTGTAATAGAGAGAGGACAGATTAGATAGAGGTGTAATAGAGAGAGGACAGATTAGATAGACGTGTAATAGAGAGAGGACAGATTAGATAAGGGTGTAATAGAGAGAGGACAGAGTAGATAGGGGTGTAATAGAGAGAGGACAGGTTAGATAGGGGTGTAATAGAGAGGGGACAGATTAGATAAGGGTGTAATAGAGAGAGGACAGGTTAGATAGGGGTGTAATAGAGAGAGGACAGATTACATGAGGGTGTAATAGAGAGAGGACAGGTTAGATAGGGGTGTAATAGAGAGGGGACAGATTAGATAAGGGTGTAATAGAGAGAGGACAGATTAGATAGGGGTGTAATAGAGAGAGGACAGATTAGATAAAGGTGTAATAGAGAGAGGACAGATTAGATAGGGGTGTAATAGAGAGAGGACTGATTAGATAAGGGTGTAATAGAAAGAGGACAGGTTAGATAAGGGTGTAATAGAGAGAGGACAGGTTAGATAAGGGTGTAATAGAGAGAGGACAGATTAGATAAAGGTGTAATAGGGAGAGGACAGATTAGATAAGGGTGTAATAGAGAGAGGACAGGTTAGATGGCGCTGTAATAGAGAGAGGACAGGTTAGATAGGGGTGTAATAGAGAGGGGACAGATTAGATAAGGGTGTAATAGAGAGAGGACAGATTAGATAGGGGTGTAATATAGAGAGGACAGATTACATAGGACTGTGATAGAGACAGGACAGATTAGATAGAGATAAAATAGAGAGAGGACAGATTAGATAAGGGTGTAATAGAGAGAGGACAGATTAGATAAAGGTGCATTAGAGCTGGGAGTCTAGATAGGGGTGCAATAGAGAGAGGACATATTAGATAGGGGTGTAATAGAAAGAGAACAGATTAGATGGGGGTAAAATATAGAGGACAGATTAGATAGGGGTGTAATATAAAGAGGACAGATTAGATAGGTGTGTAATAGAAAGAGAACAGATTAGATGGGGGTATAATATAGAGGACAGATTAGATAGGGGTGTAATATAGAGAGCACAGATTAAATAAGGGATTTAATATAGAGAGGACAGATTAGATAGGGATTTAATAGAGAGAGGACAGATTAGATAGGGGTTTAATAAAGAGAGAAAAGATTAGATAGGGGTGTAATATAGAGAGCACAGATTAAATAAGGGATTTAATATAGAGAGGACAGATTAGATAGGGATTTAATAGAGAGAGGACAGATTAGATAGGGGTTTAATAAAGAGAGAAAAGATTAAATAAGGGTGATATAGAGAGAGGACAGATTACATAGGACTGTGATAGAGACAGGACAGGTTAATTAGAGATAAAATAGAGAGAAGACAGATTAGATAGGTGTGTAATAGAGAGAGGACAGATTAGATAAGGGTGTAATAGAAAGAGAACAGATTAGATAAGGGTATAATATAGAGGACAGATTAGATAGGGGTGTAATATGGAGAGCACAGATTAAATAGGGATTTAATAGAGAGAGGAGAGATTAAATAAGCGTGTAATAGAGAGAGGAGAGATAGGATAGGGATACAATAGAGAAAGGACAGATTAGATGAGGGTGTAATAGAGAGAGAACAGATTAGATAGGGGTATAATATAGAGGACAGTTTAGATAGGGGTGTGATATAGAGAACACAGATTAAATAGGGATTTAATAGAGAGAGGAGAGATTAAATAAGGGTGTAATAGAGAGAACAGATTAGATAGGGGTATAATAGAGAGGACAGATTAGATAGCGTTGTAATAGAGAGGACTGATTAGATAGGGGTAAAAAAACAGAAAGAGGACAGATTAGATAGTGGTGGAATAGAGAAAGGACATATAAGATAGGGGTACAATAGAGAGAGGACAGATTAGATAGGGGTGCAATATAGACAGGACAAATTAGATAATATGAAATAAAAAGGGGACATATTAGATAGGGGTGTAATAGAGAGAGGACAGATTAGATAGGGGTTTAATATAAATGACGGATTAGATAGGGGTGCAATATAGAGAACACAGATTAGATACGGATGTAATAGAGAGAGGACGGATTAGATAGGGATGTAATAGAGAGAGGACAGATTAGATAGGGGTGTAATAGAGAAAATAGATTAAATACGAGTGTAATAGAGACTACAGATTAAATATGGGGTTAATAGAGAGGACAGATTGGATAGGGTGTAATAGAGAGGACAGATAAGACTGGGGTGTAATAAAGAGGACTGATTAGATAGGTGTGTAATAGTAAGAGGACAGATTAGATAGGGGTGTAACAGAGAGAGGACAGATTACATAGGATGAATTAGAGAGAGGACAGATTAGATAGGGATTTAATAGAGGGAGGATAGATTAGATGGGTGTATAATATAAAGGACAGATTAGACAGGGGTGTAAAAGGGAGAGGACAGATTAGATAGGGGTGTAATAAGGAGAGAAAAGATTAGATAGCTGTGTAATAGAGAGTGGGCAGATTAAATAGGGGCGATATAGAGAGAGGACAGATTAAATAGGACTGTAATAGAGACAGGACAGATTAGATAGAGATACAATAGAGAGAGGATAGATTACATAGGGGTATGATATAAAGGACAGATTAGATAGGGGTGTAATAGAGAGAGGACAAATTAGATAGGATGAATTAGAGAGAGGGCAGATTAGATAGGGGTGTAATAGAGAGAGGATAGATTAGATAGGGGTATAATATAAAAGAAAGATTAGACAGGGGTGTAATAGGGAGAGGACAGATTAGATAAGGGTGTAATAGAGAGAGGACAGATTAGATAGGAGTGTAATAAGGAGAGGAAAGATTAAATAGCTGTGTAATAGGGAAAGGGCAGATTAAATAGGGGCGATATAGAGAGAGGACAGATTACATAGGACTGTAATAGAGAGAGGACAGATTAAATAGGGATACAATAGAGAGAGGACAGATTAGATAGGGGTGTAATAGAGAGAGGACACATTAGATAGTGGTATAATATAGAGGTCAGATTAGATAGAGGTGTAATATAGAGAGCACAGATTAAATAGGGATTTTATAGAGAAAGGAGAGATTAAATAAGGGTGTAATAGAGAGGACAGATTAGATAGTGTTGTAATAGAGAGGACTGATTAGATAGGGGTAAAATAGAGAGAGAGGACAGATTAGATAGTGGTGCAATAGAGAGAGGACATATTAGATAGGGGTGTAATAGAGAGAGGAAAGATTAGATAGGGGTGCAATATAGACAGGTCAAATTAGATAGGATGAAATAAAAAGAGGACATATTAGAGAGGGGTGTAATAGAGAGAGGACAGATTAGATAAGGGTGTAATGGAGAGAGAAAAGATTAGATAGGGGTGTAATATAGAGAGCACAGATTAAATAGGGGTTTAATAAAGAGAGGAGAGATTAAATAAGGATGTAATAGAGAGGACAGATTAGATAGCGTTGTAATAGAGAGGACTGATTAGATAGGGGTTAAATGGAGAGAAAGGACAGATTAGATAGTGGTGCAATAGAGAGAGGACATATTAGATAGGGGTGCAATAGAGAGAGGACAGATTAGATAGGGGTGCAATATAGACAGGACAAATTAGATAGGATGAAATAAAAAGAGGACATATTAGAGAGGGGTGTAATAGAGAGAGGACAGATTAGATAGGGGTGTAAAAGAGAGGACACATTAGATAGGGGTGTAATAAAGAGAGGACAGATTAGATAGGGGTGTAATAGAGAGAGGATAGATGAGATAGGGGTGTAATAGAGAGAGGACAGATTAGATAGGGGTGTAATAAAGAGAGGACAGATTAGATAGGGATTTAATAGAGAGAGGACAGATTAGATAGGGGTGTAATAGAGAGAGGACAGATTAGATAGGGGTGTAATAGAGAGGACAGATTAGATGAGGGTGTAATAGAGAGAGGACAGATTAGATAGGGGTGTAATAAAGAGAGGACAGATTAGATAGGGATTTAATCGAGAGAGGACAGATTAGATAGGGGTGTAATACAGAGAGGACAGATTAGATAGAGGTGTAATAGAGACAGGAGAGATTAGATAGGGGTGTAATAAAGAGAGGAAAGATTAGATAGGGGTGTAATAGAGATAGGACAGATTAGATAAGGGTGTAATAGAGACTACAGATTAAATGGGGGTGTAATAGAGAGGACAGATTAGATAGGGGTGTAATAAAGAGGACTCTTTAAATAGGGGTGTAATAGAGAGAAGACAGATTAGATAGGATGAATTAGAGAGAGGACACATTAGATTGGGGTGTAATAGAGAGAGGATAGATTAGATGGGGGTATAATATAAAGGACAGGGTAGATAGGGGTGCAATAGAAAGAGGACAGATTAATTAGGGATTTAATAGAGAGAGGACAGATTAGATAGTGGTGCAATAGAAAGAGAAAACAGATTAGATAGTGGTGCAATAGTAAGAGGACAGATTAGATAGGGGTGTAAAAAAGAGAGGACAGATTAGATAGGGGTGCAATAGAGGGAGGATAGATTAGATAGTGGTTTAATAGAGAGAACACAGACTAAATAGGGGTGCAATAGAGAGAGGACAGATCAGATTGTGGTGCAATAGAGAGAGGACAGATTAGATAGGGGTATAATAGAGAGAGGACAGATTAGATAGGGGTGTAATAGAGAGGACAGATTTGATAGGGGTGTAATAGAGAGGACAGATTAGATAGGGGTGTAATAAAGAGGACTGATTAGATAGGGGTGTAATAGAGAGAGGACAGATTAGATAAAGGTGGAAAAGAGATGGGAGACTAGATAGGGGTGCAATAGAGAGAGGACACATTAGATAGGAGTGCAATAGAGAGAGGAAAGATTTGATAGGGGTGCAATATACACAGGACAGATTAGATACGGGTGCAATAGAGAGAGGACAGATTAGATAGTGGTGCAACAGAGAGAGGACAGGTTAGATAGGGGTGTAATATAGAGAGCACAGATTAAATAGGGATTTAATAGAGAGAGGACAGATTGATTAGATAGGGATGTAATAAAGAGAGGACAGATTAGATAGGAGTGTAATATAGAGGACAGATTAGATAGGGGTGTAATATAGAGGACAGATTGAATAAGGTTGTAATAGATAGGACAGATTAGATAGCGTTGTAATGGAGAGGACTGATTAGATAGGGGTGTAATAGAGAGAGGACAGATTACATAGAGGTGTAATAGAGAGGAGAAAGATTAGATAGGGGTGTAATAGAGAGGACAGATTAGATAGGGGTGTAATAAAGAGGACTGATTAGATAGGGGTGTAATAGAGAGAGGACAGATTAGATAAAGGTGGAAAAGAGATGGGAGACTAGATAGGGGTGCAATAGAGAGAGGACACATTAGATAGGAGTGCAATAGAGAGAGGAAAGATTAGATAGAGGTGCAATATACACAGGACAGATTAGATACGAGTGCAATAGAGAGAGGACAAGTTAGATAGTGGTGCAATAGAGAGAGGACAGATTAGATAGGGGTGTAATACAGAGAGCACAGATTAAATAGGGATTTAATAGAGAGAGGACAGATTGATTAGATAGGGATGTAATAAAGAGAGGACAGATTAGATAGGAATGTAATATAGAGGACAGATTAGATAGGGGTGTAATATAGAGGACAGATTAAATAAGGTTGTAATAGATAGGAGAGATTAGATAGCGTTGTAATGGAGAGGACTGATTAGATAGGGGCGTAATAGAGAGAGGACAGATTACATAGAGGTGTAATAGAGAGGAGAAAGATTAGATAGGGGTGTAATAGAGAGCACAGATTGGATAGGGGTATAATATAGAGGACAGATTAGATAGGGGTATAATAGAGAGAGGACAGATTAGATAGGTGTGTAATAGGGAGAGGACAGATTAGATAGGGGAATAATATAGAGGACAGATTAGATAGGGATGTAATAGGGAGAGGACAGATTAGATAGGGGTGTAAAAGAGAGAGGACATATTAGAGAGAGGTGTAATAAGGGGAGGACAGATTTAATAGGGGTGTAATAGATTGAGGACAGATTAGAGAGTGGTGTAATAGAGAGAGGACTGATTAGATAGGGGTGTGATAGATAGAAAACAGATTAGATAGGGGTTATAATAGAGAGAGGACAGATTAGATAGGGGTGTAATAGAGAGGACAGATTAGATAGGGGTCTCATAGGGAGGACGGATTAGATAGGGGTGTAATAGAGAGGACAGATTAGATAGGGGTGCAATAGAGAGGACAGATTAGATAGGGGTGTGATAGAGAGGACAGATTAGATAGGGGTGTAATAGAGAGGACAGATTAGATAGGGGTGTAATAGAGAGAGGACAGATTAGATAGGGGTGTAATAGAGAGGACAGATTAGATAGGGGTCTCATAGGGAGGACGGATTAGATAGGGGTGTAATAGAGAGGACAGATTAGATAGGGGTGCAATAGAGAGGACAGATTAGATAGGGGTGTAATAGAGAAAACTGATTAGATAAGGATGCACTAGGGAGGACAGATTAGATTAGGGTGTTATAGAGAGGACAGATTAGACAGGGGTTTAGCATAGAGGGCTGATTAGATAGAGATGTAATAGAGAGGACAGATTAGATAGGGGTGTTATAAAGGGAGGACAGATTTGATAGGGATGTAATAGAGAGGACAGATTAGATAGGGATGTAATAGAGAGGACAGATTAGATAGGGGTGTAATAGAAAGAGGTCAGATTAGATAGGGATTTAATAGAGAGAGGAGAGATTAGATAGTGGTGTAATAGAGAGGACAGATTAGTTATGGGTGTAAAAGAGAGAGGACAGATTAGATTGGGGTGTAATGCAGAGAGGACAGATTAGATAGGGATCTAATAGGGAGAGGACTGATTAGATAGGGGTGTAATTGAGAGAAGCGAGATAAGGTAGGGGTGTAAATGAGATCGAACAGATTAGATAGGGTTGTACCAGGATTAAGTCAGATTAGATTTTTTACATTTACATGTTATTTGGGCGGTGAAGTCATTTGATATCACACCAACCGTTGGTGTATTTGGTTGTGAGTACGTTATTTTGCGCGTGTAATAGAGAGAGGGCAGATTAATAGAGGTGTATAGGGAGAAGGTAGATTAGATGGGGGTGTTGTAGAAATCATTTACGTTCTTTAGGGAAAAACCGTCTCATGGCAATTTATCTCTCCTAATATTTAACAGTGCTGTAGTCTTAATAGAAGACTGTTAGATTGTTAAAAGTTAGGCTAATTTCTTTAGATTTGATATTCAATGTAATGGAATTCCTTTTTTTGTTGAAAGAGAGGGAGGTTTGCTGGAGAATTACACAAGTGATTATATTTCCGCAGGAAATCAACGAAGAAAACCATCTGCAGTAAAAGAGGGACAATGTCCTCCATCATCAACTGAATATTGTGAATACAAGATCTTTAAAGACAGCATTACAAATGCGACGCCACGAAAACCAAGGAGACTTGTACCTTTGGAAAAGAAGAAGGTAAATGTGAGTTAAGACAGTTGTAGACTATACCAAACAATAATTACGTTGACGCCAACTTTCTTTAGGACAAACCACGTTGAAGACTGTAAACCCAAAAATCTGTGGTACTGTCTACCCTATAAAATCCTTCTGGATTAAAGCCGTTTTTTGCAGCTCATAGAAAATTTTTGGCGAGAATCGCCTGACTGAGGGAAAGTATAGATGTACTGACAAAGAAAGCAAAACGCGATCAAAAAGACAGTAGAACAAGCCCCCTTGTGTTACTGCGCATACGTTTCTGTACATTTTGGGATGTTCCAAGACACTCGGTTTTCTTAAGGTCGGTGTCGCCTTTATACTAAGATTTTTATGTGCTTTTTTATGGCTAGGTGGGTAAAACATAGAGAGTGTTAGTTCATGGGAGTAACCGCGTAATTTTCATAGAAAATTCAGCTTCGATTCTTGAAAAAAATTGTAAACATTGTTATGTATTTTAAAGCTTTTCAGAATAATTGTTGCTTAGTTATCTCTGATATATGCGTGGTTACACCCATTTTCGTTTTGTATTTAAATAGTCCTTGCTAAGATTTTGTTTTCTTGCACAATCATAAACTGCGCAAAAATCCCTTTGTATTAAAAGCACCGTCTTTGAGATTCATTTAAGTCATCCAAGACAATTTTAGAAGTTTATTGTTCTGGCGTTTACGTTGTTTCAAACAGGTGGCCAAATCTACAACAGTACCACGTGATTCCAGGAGACCACGTGACACAAAGGACTGTGCCAGTGATTCCTCATCCACTGAAAGCACAGATGATGTCACGCCAGATTTTGAATGTAACATCGCCCGCGAGGAAGTTGATCTTATTGTTTCACCAGAAATCACAATGAGTGTTAATGATTTCCATGACGACTTTGAGCGCCAATCAACCTCAAGCGATGAGCGAGAAATGCCAAACGTTCCACCCTGGCTCAGAGATGCAGTCAAGTAAGTGGACAAATTCTAAGGTGGCTTTCAATTGACCCTGCCTCGTAATAAGAATATGCCCCCTAGATTTGTCGTTTAAGGAAAATTATGGATGATGTCTCTGCAAAATTTTTCTGACATGGGATATCCAAGAGCCATTGTCCTCTCCGGCTACTTCAAACGGGCTTGTGAAAGGGTTTTTCTTAGCAACCATGGCACATTATATATTCTTATCCTGGAAACCGGGAAGCTGAACGCACCCTGATCAAACGTATATAGACCTAGGGGGGAAGGGAATTCTTGATCTCGGATCTCGGGTTTTGTTGGTGAAATGACGTCCTGGCCCGGTGAAACGGGGAGCAGGGGGATGGGTGGGGGGGGGGGGGGGGGCAGTATTTACTGATAAGTGAACTACCAAGTCCATTCACCATTTCGTCTTTTAGCATATGGGTATTATAAGCTAACTATAAAATTAGGGCTCAAATCCCTCCTCCCAGCACTTTTGAGACGGAGTTCCTGCACTCCAGTTGGCCGTTAAGGTATGTTAAGGTCCTTTCGAGCTAATGAGAGTCTACTGGTACTGGTGCCGCCCGGTGCAAAATAACTTACATGACGTTTACTTGTCCCCTGGTGCCAAGGTGGCGCATAGGGCCTCTACTTACATGACGTGGCTTATGTTATTGCTTTGTAGGATGCGTATGTACAACTTAGGCTCCTGCTGTCAGTTAACCAGGTTCTATTGTGTGCTTTTTTTCTACAGAGAACGAAAACAAAAGGAACTGCAGGAGCAACAAGAGTCAGCGGATCAGAAGAAATCACGTGATGATATCACAGGCAGTGATTCGTCATCTGCTCGTAGAACAGATGACGTCACGCCAGAGTTTGAATGCAACATTGCCCGTGAGGATGCAGATCTTCTGATCTCAGCCGAAACCACCATCAGCGGTAATGATTTGGAAGATGACTTCCAACGCCATTCAACCTCAAGTGATGAGAGAGAAATGCCAAATGTACCGCCCTGGCTAAGAGACGCAGTCAGGTAAGTAGAACAACTGATCAAACTCATTTAGGGGCTTAAATCATGAGTTGTATATTACAGTGTACTTGAAATGCGTTAGCAGTGGAGCCTGTTTGACTTTCCGTGTTCAATACACTTTTAAAGTCCTTGCTTCTTCTGTACTATCCAAATATGATTCTATTGTGTCTTGCTCGCAGAGAAAAGAAACAGAAGATAGAGGAACAGCAACAAGGAGTGGATCAGAAAAAGACGACTCATCCTGAAGTCGAGGCTGATGCATCAGAGGCAACTGTTGAGGACACCATGACAAGTTTGAAAGCTGATTCCACTCCTCAAGACATCTGCAATGATTTCGTTGCGGAAGAGCTGGCTAAAATAGTCGAACAGATGTCCTCAATGAACGCAGATATGACAGAGGAGGAGCATGCTGACGCAATGGCATCCCTGCTGTTGCTACGCGACGAGGCGAGGTAGGTTACCAAGTGAGACAAGAGTTCACTTGTGCGTAAGGCGAAAAAACAGGTGAGGAAAGTTGGGGAGTTGGTCCGTTCTGTAGTAGCCTCTAGTCCAGAGCACTCCTAAAGTTGATTTAAGGACGGTGCCTACTATTGTTACTGCGCATACGTTCTGCGCATCGCGAGATACTCGGGATTCCTATGGGTGGAGCCTACTAATACAGGAATATTTTTGCGCGGTTTAAAACTATACGGAGAAAGCAGAACTTAGCAATTGTTTTTGGTATCTCAAAAGGAAATTGGGGGAAACCATGCATTTTTCAGAGATAATTAAACATCAATTTAGGTAAAAATCCCATACATTGCTTTATATTTTGGCGCATTTTAGAGATATTATTGCTTAATTATCTCTGAAAAATGCGTGGTTACCCCCAATTTTCTCTTTGGATTCCAATAGCCCTTGCTAAGATCTACTTTTTCCGCATTGTCATAAACCGCACAAAAATACTTCGGTATTAGTAGGCACCGTCCTTAAATAGTATAGTGAACAGGTAAAGCTTAGCAACGAAAATTATCTGTATTTTGGTGTGCCTCCATTGTCGAATTGTAAAAAGGGAAAGATATTATAGGAACACTACAGCGTTAAGTTTTCAAATTAAAGTGAGAACAATACACCACACTCACTTGCGAAATGACTACTGAAACATAACTTAATGTTCCTTATAGGTAAATAATTTTCTATTTGGTCAACATAAATATTTGAATCTACTGCAAAACAATCCAAATGCTACCCGGAACTCTAAAGACTAGAGATCAGCATGAATTGTCTTAGGTGGTTCAGTGAGGATTGTTTAGCAAGGAAAGTTAGTGAAGCCTTTAAAGTTGACAAGAAAATATTTGACTCTTTCTTATAATACAGTTTACAGTTTGTAACGAGTGGGTTATTGTGTATTATTCTTACTTAGGAATAGAGAAGAGGCCACGAAAGTGGAAAACTGTTACGGCAACGATGGAATAAAGAAAGAATCTCAGCAACTCGTCGAAGAACGAAGTGACAAAGAGAACGTAAATGGAATCAGTGATGAAGAATTGCATTGCAACTCCAGGCCTTTGGATAGCGAAGGAGAACGTGCAATCGCTGCATTTGATGAAAGAATAAGAATGCGCAAAGCGGAGTTTGCCGAAGAAAATCAGATAGCGATCGACAGGATCGAGAATATAAAGGAACAGTTTGGAGCCCAGCAAGAGAAAGACCACACCAGCGATCAAGAGATTGATGACATTAAAACGAAGTATGATAAACTTCAGGAGGACATGAGGCGCTTGGATGAGGTCACTAGAAGACGTGAACGTGAGGAAATGAAATGGAGGAAGAAAATGGATAAGAAAATGAAGATAAACGCAATCAAACTTGAGAAGATACGAGCCGAACGACGTCTATATCAGGTGGAGATAGAAGCTGAGAATGCCAGTCAGCCAGAAGTTCGAAATAACAACACAGCACAAGATTTGGAAACTTCAACAGCACAGCAGTATGGTGGTGTACCTCAAGAAACCAAGAGCACTTCCAAAGAGTCTTTACACGGTCCTGCTGAGGTTACAGAGTACGACAGTGTTGAACAGTTGGAAAAGAAACGCAAGGAATTGAAACGTTTAGAAAAGTTGGAGAAGGAGGCAGTTAAAAGGGAAAAGCTGGAAAGAAAAGAGAGAAAGAAGATCGCAAAGGAGAAGAGAAAAGTTGAACGAAAACTTGAGAAAATGAGGAAGAAGGAGTGTGCAGTGGCGGAAGATCTCGAGGCGTCTAAGTTTGGTAGTGTGGAGCCTGCAGGCACTTGTAGCAGCATAGCTCAGGATGGAAGCAATCAGCTCCTGCATGGTGATGAAAACGAACAGTTAAATGATCATGGCACTAGGACTAGTGATGCAGAAGAAAAAAACAACGACGCCTCAAACAAAGTATCTGAAGACGATGCAGCCTCGGAGGAGTCATGGCAATCTAACGTGCCTAATAATCAAATCTCACAGGCCTGTGATAACGAAGAAGATGAATTTATAACTGCGCGCGCATCCTTGCCAGAAGTACTTGAAGATGAGATACTCACTGAAGATCTTCCAGATTATTTGGATCGTGAAGCGGAAACGGAAAGTGAACACCAAAGACCAATGGAGTCTGAAAATAACTTTCTGGAGCGAAATGATGGATCCCCGTACACAATTCTGAGATCGGACGAGAATAATTCCACGGAATTTGCCGCCGTAAATAATAAATCAGATGTACAACAAAACCTTTCTTTGGGTTCACCTGCTGAGATGGGTGAAAAAGACACCATAAATGACGCTGGAAAGAAGGAAATAACGGAGGATCTCACCAGTATGGAAGAAGAGATCGACATTGAAACAAAGAGTGACTTTGAAGCTAATGATGAAAACAGCGCTGTTTTTAGCAAACAAGCCCCGTTAGTTAGAAAGCAGTCTGGTAGATTTACTCTCCATGGTGTAACACCGTTGTTTCACTCGCCTGAAAACCCGATCGACAATGAAATACAGGAAGACATGGGCTCTTTAGTTGAGGACCTGGAGGAGTGTGAACTGCTGTTTGAAAAGAGACTGGCTCTCCATGACAACGAGGAAGCCCGCGAACATTTGTCTTCAAGCTCGGATTGTGTACTTGAAGACCTAGACGAAGTGCCAATAGCAGATTACAGCCAGAATGGCTACGAGGCAGCCTATAAACATTTGGCTGCAAGTTCGGATTGTGTACTCGAAGACCTTCACGAAGTGCCAATTGCAGATTACAACGAGCATGGCTACGAGGAAGAGGTTCAGGTCAAGTCCAGGAGTGAACTCTCTGATATGAACATTAGTGCTGTGACCGAGAGAACCCAAACGACATTACCTCAAAGCGACAGCCAATCACCATACGTAATATTACCTGAACCGGAAACTGAAGACGAGACAGAAGATGATTTCAGTGATCGACTCTTTCTAACATTCTGTCACGAAGACGGTGACAGCATCCAGACAAAGCAGATGTCTTTGAGTGGATATGGAGCTAGGTCACAAGTGAGGGAAAATGTGGACGATGAGGCTTCTGTTGAGCGCCATGATGAGCTAAGCATCTGCGAGGATGATATGAGTGAACTGTACCCCAAAGAGGTGGACTCGGCTGAGGAACGTGATAGCTCTCAGACAGAAGATATCAAGGTATCTACAGTTCAGGGAATGTATTATATTTAAACACGAGGAAGAGTGTTTCATGCAATTTCCACACATTGAGAAGTGGATTGAAAAAACGAGATGTTTGGAAATCGGATGAAACAGTCTTTAGAGTATTTAATACAGCTTCTCAATTCATTAAGTATTCCTGGGGAAATTCAAAGAAAAAGGTCACAAAATTTTGTGATAATTAAGATCACAATTCTAAACATCCTTAGCTTCACGGTAGTGACTACCTTTGCTTTATCTTCATGAATTATTAACGAGTTTGAGAAACGTATTTATAACGTGAAACGTAATGTTTAAAACACCAGCAGCAGTGTTTTATCGGGATTTAAAACCACGAGGCACAGCCGAGTGGTTTTAGACCCGATAAAACATGTGCTGCGAGTTTTTTGAATGGCTTCAAAAACATTCCTTGAAACGTGTGTGTCAAGAGAGTGCATAACAATGATGCTTTTGTGAACGTTGGAAATTAGCATACGAGAAAAACATTAAGGTTACCCTATACCTTCAGAGGTGTCTTCAGAGCTGTCTCGCGTCCAAGCGATGTAGCACGTCCGGTTTAAACGGTAGATACCTGAACCCTTATATCAAATTAAAGCTTATAGAGCTAGCTATCAAACTGAACCAAGAATTTTGAAATAAAATGAATTGCCGAATTTTTAGCGCTTTTTTCTCAAATCAATTTTTTCACTTGGAGGAGCCACTTCAAAGAGCTAAAACTCAAAAGGAATTTGTTCGTTTGCCTTCAAATTTGGACAGTAGCTAGTTTACATACAAACAACAAAAACATGTCTGCGAATTTTTTCTTTCGAGATATTTTTTCTCCTAGAGCGATTTTTGTACGATCATTCCACATTTTTTTCATCCTATTTCGAAAATGCTCTATAACTTTTCATTGCAATTGAATATGGCAAAACGCAGACACGTTTTTTCAGCGCTTTGGGTCCGGAAACTGAAATTTAAATTAGCGAAAAACAAAATTCGCTTTGACTTGTAGCTTTAAAAAGGTAATTCGGACGCTCGCATTTAGAGGTCGTGAAAAATTCGACAATTCATTTTATTTCAAAATTCTTGGTGTAGTTTGATAGCCAGCTCTATAAGCTTTAATTTGATATTGGGGTTAAGGTATCTACAGTTTAAACTGGACGCGATACATCGCTTAAACGCGAGACACCTCTGAAGGTATAGGGTAACCTTAACACCGCATACTAATAAGGAGGAGGTTTTATCGGGTTTTAAAACCACTGCACGTGATGTTTTATTGACCATTTGATAGGTCAGTGGGCTTATGAATTATTAATGGTAATTATTAATTATTAATGAAGGTCACTGCCTACCAATACAACGGTATTTTTGTGCGGTTTGTGAATATCCAAAAAAGCAGCTCTTAGCAAGGGTTACTACAATCCAAGGAGTAACCTCGCATTTTTCGAAGATAAGAGCAGGTTTGCCATTTCACCCGCTTGCTCATCCTCTATTATATGTATCTGCATTCATTGAGGTCAGCTGATCGACTATATATTTTAGTCAGCTCTTTAGCAAAAAAATCTAGAAGCTGGAACCAGCCTGCAAAATATTCCATCAATTGTCATGGTTTTAAATTTATTGCGGCTTAATTACCTCTGAGAAATTCGTGGTTACCCCCAATTTTCTTTTGCATTCCAATACCACTGGCTAAGACCTGCGTTTCCCACATATCCATTATGTTCACAAAATACCTCTGTATTAGGAAATACCGTGCTTTAGTTAGTTGTACAGGATCATGTTCAGAAAAAAGACACAGAGGCATCTACAGTACATAAGTAATAATTAGAATGCACTGATGGTGTGATCAATAGCATTAGATTCTCAATATAACCTAATTCCAATCAATTAATTCAATTCAAATTAACAATTATTCCACGAGCGCGCATTGGATATGAGAATTGGATAGCAAACGAGGTGCGTAGCGCCTGAGCTGGCTATAATCATCTCATATCCAACAAGCGTGCGTAGGATAATTGTTTTTCTCAAAACAATCAAGAAATATTGGCTAGATCTTACCGATGTCGCTTTGCAAGAACAATAAGAAGACAATTTAATAGTCGCTATTTCTTGATAAAAAAAATGGCCCATATACCATGACCGCTAAGCCAATCAAATCACAAGATTTGCATTGTACAATGATCGAATTTTTAATAACATGAATGTGAATGTTGTTTTCATTCAAATGTTCTAACTTTCTATTTTGCATTTTAATATTTACGTGTATTTAATCTTTGCAGACCAATATGTAAACCCCTTTAGGACTGATTTTGGTATCGTGGCTAACTTAAGATTCTTTTGTCACTATTGTTATTATTAGACAGATGATATCGAAGTTTCTGCAATTCATGACGAAAGCCTGAATTACATTGAGGACGTCGAATATGAAGAATTTGACTCCAGTGACAACACGCAAACAGAGGATATAGAAATCTCTGAAATCCATGATGAGGATATTGATTACCTGGAGGAAATTGAGGCTTGGGATAACTTAGAGACAGAAGACATCGAGATTTCTGGAGTCGATGATGATGAGTTGGATTATATTGAGGATGCTATATACGAAGACAGCGTGAAGATGGCGAATATGGTGGTTTCTTTCCTTGGAAGTGTTGATAAAACCTGCTGTGGGAACGAGAAAAATGAAGCTATTTGTAGCGTGCAGGAAAAATCAAGTCCAGTATACGATGTCTCTCCATCAAGCAAAACACAGCTAAAAGAGCCGACTGACATTCATTCCCGGCAGGCGTCTCCTCCTGTTCTCGTTCGTAGCAAGGGCGTTTGCAGTTCAGTATCAACTGAAGACCAAAACAACAGAGAAAAGGAATTCATTGATGAGTTTGACGATTTACTGGATCAAGTTGAGGAAGAAATCAAAGTGGAAGATTCGCTTTCAGATAGTTCTCATTGTGAGATGCAGAAACACAACAGTCACGATGGCCTCTGTAGTGTCAATGACCACGAGCCTCTGGAGAAGTCAGCAACCGTAGATGACAACGTGATGGAGAATATTCCAGCGAGCGTTGCAAGTCCTCCTGCCATTGTTCAGTCCATTACAACAGGCCCAAGTGTCTGTGAGGCAAGTTTGCCTTTATTTCAAGACGGCGATGTTGCTGATGAAAAGCCAACGACAAACGACGGGACATCAGTCTTTGGCATACAAGATGAGGAAGATCTAGAAAATATTGAAGCCGAAGACCTGGATTCTTCTTGGGGGTCCTCCTTTGATCTGCGTCCAAGGTCTTGCAATGATAAAGATCATTCAGATGTTTCTGGTAACGTGGATGACAGTGTAACTAACAAAGGATGCGATGACAATCAGAAAGATGAGAGTTCTTCTGGACAATTGTCACTATCGCTTGAAGAAATCCAACATTGTAGCGGCTCGTTTGTGGAAGAAAAAACATCTTTCGCTAAAGGTGAGCTGGACAATTCGTCCTCGTCTTGTAATGGAAGCAGCCTTCGAGGAAACCAAAAGGAACAAAGCTGTAAATACAATGAAGATGAATTCATTGACGACTTTGATTCTTTCCTGGATGAGGTGGAAGAAGACATCTGCATTAAGGAAAGCAAGGCATCTGAAGGTAATCCTCAGTCTTTGGTCAGTAACAGAGAGCCAGAGCAAAGTGCGGATGATTCAAGAGCATCCACAGACGAAGAATCATCCCAAGGGTCTTCTGCACGAGACATCAACTTTCAAGAACCATCGCTGCCGTCGTGTAAACAGGAAATGGCAGATATCACAGAAGAGGATGAAGGCGATGATCCCGTCCAAGATTCGTTTACTTCGGTGTCTGAGTTGATCAGTGAGAAGTCAACACTCTCTTCCTGTGATAGTGAAGTGGAAGATGTCAACAACAGCATCTCATCTGTCATTTCAGAAGATGAAGACGACGATGCAGACTCGTGGCTTGCGTTGGATGGTATAACTTTACCCTGCTGCAGATCTGGAAAGTGTATTTCTTGTTCGAACGTTTCCGACTCTCCAAACCAGTTTGATGATAGACTGTCAGCACAAAGAGATACGAGGCGTGAAGAGTCAGTAGCGGCGGTGGTCAACATTTCTGAGTACCTTCTCCAAGAACAGTTGTTGTATGCTTTCAAGGTTGCAACCTCGGAAACAAAAAAAATCATCATCCGTGAAGCAGAACACAAGGCTGAAGAGACCGACCTTAGTCATGAAGCTTTGTCAGAACGTCAACACGAAACTAACAAAGGCATGGAAGAACTCAGAAAAGAGAATTCAGAGATTTCTGATGAATTAGAGATTCTGCGACAAGCGGAAACGAAACTTCAAATTTCTCTTAAGGATGTAGAGAAAAAGAATCAAGCTTTGAAGGAGATCGTTGACTTCACGAACAAAGAGAACGAGAAGCTGTTGGATCAGGTTATCGCCATGAAGGAGCAGGCTAAAGCATTTAAGAAGGAAAATCAAAGCTGGCAGAGTGAGCTAGAAACAGTAAAACGTGAAGTACAGCGTCTGACAACCAGGGAGGAATACAGAGAAAGAGAGCTGACAAATTTAAGAGAAGATATGGAGAAAAAAGAGCGGAGATTGGGGGACATGAGCGATGAGCTGGATTATGCTAAGATGGACAATGAAGATCTAGTTTACAATATTGAGTCGTTGGAGGAAAAGCTAAGGGAAAGTGAAGAAAGCAATGAACAGTTAAACTTTCAGCTTGATGAGTTGAAAGTAATGATGAAGGAATTGAAGAAGACAGGTAATCTGCAAAATGACAGACATGATTACGGATATCTACGTGAAGAAGTCGAGCTGCTAAACGGATCCCTTGTTTTGATGAAACACCAAGAAAAGCACTTAGGTCAATTACACGGGCTGGAAGAGGCGTTCAAGACATCAAAATACGAGGACAAGCAGGTTATACGAGACTACAAACAACAAATAGTTTGTCTTGAGAAGGAAAATTCCATGATGAAAGCTGAGCTGTCAGAGGTGACAAACAGTGATGAGCAGCTAAGAGAACTGAAGGAGGAACAGGCAAGGATTGTAAGGCGACTTCAAGACCACCTGGCTACTCTTGAAAACGATAATGCCTTGCTGAATGCAGAAGTGAATGAAGAAAAGTTGAAGGTGTCAGATAATGAAGGGAAGGTACGCGAATTGAAAGAACAAAATGCACGGGTCATAGAGCAACTTCAACATGACCTACTTTCCCTTCAGAAGGAAAACGTAAAGATGACAGCAGAAGTTTCAAAGGTGTCAGAGAAAGAAAATCATTTGAACGAACTAAGAGATGAGAACGCGAGGATTACAGCTCAATTCCAAAAACAGCTGGCTAAGTTCGAAAACGAAAATTCCAAGATGGTTGCAAAACTATCCAACATGTCACATAAGGAAACCCAGCTAAAAGAACTCTTGGAAGAAGTTGAAAATTTAAGGAATCGGAACAAGCATCTTCAAGATGAAGCCTTGGAGGCTAAAGAGCAGTTAGCGAACAAAATGATCTATTCTGTCGAAGAGGCGAGTGAAAACAGTAGGTGCTCAAAGAAAAAGCTCAAAAAGAAAAAACACGAGATTAGAAAGTTAAAGAAAATCATTCACAAGAGTGAGCAAGAAATTTCAGTCTTGGAGAGGTTCATTCGACAGAGAGGGCTAAATACCATGGAATCAACTGGTTGGTTCAAACACCAAATACTGCAACGCAAAAAGGCAGAGAAAGAGCTGCAGAGCATCAAACAGCGTCTTGAACAGAGAGAACAGGTACTTGATAAGACAAGGAATACTTTGATATTTGTCACAGAAACGGCTAAAGCTATACAGGAACGTATTGAAGTTATGGAGAATTGCTTGGACGAGTTTTTCGAGAACTCCAGCACTCATAATATGGACGTATCTTCACTTCCCGATGATTCTTGTCATGATAACTTAAATGATTCTGCAAAATTGGAGATCTCTTTGAATGAAGAGGCTGTAGCTGAAGGACTGAAACTTGACGAGGAGGAAGGGAAAGAGATGAACAGAGATAAGGCAGAGCAAGATGAATCTGAAAGGCTGTCCTTAATTGTAGAGGAAGAGGCTGGAGCCACAGGACTGTGTATAATTAAAGAGGAAGAGGAGGCTAGTGCCACAGGAAGGTCTATACTAAAACAGGAAGAGGCTAGAGCCACAGGAACACCTATAATTGTAGGGGGAAAGGCTGGTGTCACGGGACTGTCCACACTTAAAGAGGAAGAGGCTGGAGCCACAGGAATACCTATAATTATAGAGGGAGAGGTTGCAAGCACAGGACTACTTATAATTAAAGAGGGAAAGGACGAGCTGACAATAAATAAAGAGCAAGGGGAACATTCGTCAAAAGTATATGACATAGGAACAGAGAATAGCACTGGACCCAAAGAGCCGAACATCTACGAAGAGCATGAAGGTGGATTTAAGGTGTATGCAATGATGCCAGATAAAGAGGTTAGAAATGAACGGTTTGTGATAAATAAAGGTGAAAACGACGGAGCTGAAGAGCAGCCCAGTAAAGACAACGAAAATGGATCTAAAGGACTGACTATAAATGAAGAAGAAGAAGCTGAAGATAACGCGTTGTCAATAACCACAGAGAAAGAACAGAACGGTGGAGGGCTGGCTATAACTACAGAGGAAGGGGCTAATGGTGGAGAGCTGGTCATAAATACATTGGATGGCGGGAACACATTGGAATCACAGCTAGCGCATCTGAATCAAATCTTGAGAGATTCTGTTGAAGACATCCAACACCTGGCTACATCCTTCTGGCAAAGGCGGGTATTGTGGAAACGGAAATGGTGGCATGGTAGCAAACAGGAAGCAAAATGGTTGAAAAATAAATTGAATGAAAAAGAATTGCAGATGCGACGCTTGACAAATGAGAGTATTGAGATTATGGGGAATCTTGACGCCACTATTAAAGGCCTTGAAGGAGAACTTGAAGATACACGAGCTCTGTTGAAAGAAAAGACAGACACTTTGAAGCAAACAGAAGCTAAGCTGCAATTACAAACGTCCCATCTTGCAAATGCAGAGGTAAAGCATGAAGAGACTGTTAAGCAACTTCAAGAAGATTTTGAAAGCACGAAAATCGTGTTGAAGGAAAAAGAGACCGTGTTAGAGCGAACAGAAAGAATGCTGCAGTTACAAACGTCACTTCTTGCTAGCAGGGAAGAAAACCATAAAGACGCCATTAGCCAGCTTCAAGGAGATTTTGAAAGAATTCAAGCATCGTTAAGAGAAACGACGAACACATTAGAGCAAACGGAAGCTAAGCACAAATTACAAACATCTCCTCTTGCTTGTGAAGAGGCAAAACATCAGGACACCGTTAAACACCTTCAAGGAGAGCTTGAAAGTATAGAAATCTTGTTAAAAGAAAGGTCAGATGCTTTAGATCAAACAGAAGCTAAGCTGAAATCACAAACATCACTGCTTGCTGTCACGGAAGCAAAACATAAGGTTGCAGTTGAACAACTTCAGGAAGAACTTGGACGCATTGGAATGTCATTAAAAGAAAAAGACGAAGCCTTAGAGAAGTCAGAAAGAAAGTTACAAGAACAAACTTTAGCCCATGATAGTGTGGAGAAAAGGGATAAAGACATCGTTAAGCAGCTTCAAGCAGATGTTGAATGCATGCAAAGGGTATTGAAGGAAAAGACGGACGCCTCAGAGAAGATAGAAATGAAGCTACGCGCACAAACGTCAGCTCTGGATAATGCGAAGGAAATACATGAAGACACTGTAAAACAACTTCAAGGAGACATAACACGTATGCAAGGTTTATTACAGGAAAAGGAACAAGCATTAGACGAAACAGAGAGCAAGCTTAAGTTACTTCTCGCTAACGCGGAGGCAAAACACGAAGAAGTCGTTAAACATCTTCAAAAAGAGCTTAAAAGCACGCGAATCTCTTTAATGGAGAAGACCGAGATGTTAGAACTCCACTTGCAAACGTCGTCACATCTTGCTTTTACCGAGGCAGAACATGAACGCACTGTCAACCAACTTCAAAGAGATATTGAAAGTAAAGAAGAATTGTTAAAGAAAACGACACTTGCATTAGAACAAACAGAAGCGAAGGTAAAGTCACAGATGTCACTTCTTGCTACGGTGGAGGGTAGATGTGAAGAGAATATAAAAGAGCTTAAAGGCAAATTGGAAAACGTGCAAACCGCTTTGACGGAAAAACAAGATTCATTGAAAAAAGTACAAACAGACCTCCGATTTAAAGAATCGCTACTTTCAAATATCCGAGATAACAAAGTCCAGGAATTAAGATCAACGAAAAAGAACGATAACTTGGAAATGGAAAGCACGATAAAGCGACTGAAGGAAGACCTTGAGAAGTCGCAGAATTCTTTAAAGGAGAAGGCAGCCGAGTTGGAGCAAACACAAGTGGCCTTAAAGTTGAAAACTTCGCTTCTTGGTGCGGCGGATTCGAAACATGAACACATTGTCAAACAACTTGAAGGGGATCTGCACACAATGAGAAACGTTTTAGAAGAAAAGAAAGCGGCATTAGAGAAAGTAGAATTCGATTTCCAAATGAAATTATCGCTGGTGACAAGTTTGCAGGCAAAGGTGAGTCTACGAGAAAGAGAACTCGAAGATCTCAAAGTGGCTCACAAGGGCAAGGAGCTTGAGTTAGAACGTGTCACAGGATCGCTAAACGACCTGAAGAAGGTTGCGGAAATTTCTGACCTTTTTCTCGTGGAGCAAAATAAGGAACTAGTTTCTTTGAAGACGTCGTTGAATTGGAAGACCCGAGATGCAGAAAAAATGAAGTTTGCAGTGGAACCAACACAAGATAAACTGAAACTAGTATCAGCTGAGCTTACATGTGCCAAGAACGAGAAGGAAAGGCTTTTACGAGACGTTATTGCCGCTACAGCGCGTTTGGAAGAGGAGAAAGTTACGACTAACAAGGAAAGAAAAATTCTGCAGGGGCAAATGAACTCTGCGTTGGAAGACCTGAAAGTGAAAAATAAGGAGAATTGGGATTTGAACACAAACCTCAAGGAGTCAAGAATCCGAGTTTACATGCTTGAATCTGAGAAGAAAGAGCTAGAAGAAAACGAGAGAGACTACAAAGAAAAGGTGACGGGTGAAATCAAGCGGTTAAAGCAGGCATTGAAAGCATCGGAGGGAACGCATCAGTCGCTTCTGTCCACGATTGTATCAGCGAAACAGGACAACTTTGAATTGAAAAGAGAAAATCAAAGACTCAAGGTTGAAGTACTGCAGAAGGAGATGAGCCCTGATAACAAAGATGTGCCTTCTCACAAGATTGAGTTGCTGCTAAAGGAAATGAGTCCAGCAGATGACGGAGATGTACCCTCTCGGCCATTAATGGTAAGAAAGGTCTCAGTAAATTGAATTGTGGCGTCACAAATGTTTTTTGAAATTATGTGATTTATTAAGATGTTCGCAAAGAGCGTGATAAAAACGCTTACTTGCCAAAAATCAGCATCTTGTTGCAATTTGGGAGTAAGATATTGGGACGTTATGCTCCAATGAATCCATACAAATCCTTTTAATTTTGTCTCTGTTCTTAGCGTTTGGAACAGAGACAAAATTAAAAGGATTTGTATGGCGTCGTAGGAGCATAACAGTGCTAAATTATCTAACCCCCAAATAGCACAAGATAATGATTTTTGGGGAAAAGGCATTTTCTACCATGCTCTTTTCAAACTATCTCAGCAAATCACATAATATCAAGAAAATCAAGTGTTTGTGACGTCATCACTTTAGTGCTCTATTGAATGCATTCCTTTTTATCTGTGATCTTAGCTATCCCCAGGTAGCCTACAGGTTGTACACTCAAACAGTTGTTAGGTTTCGATCGGCGCTCATGATGGATGAAATACAATCGGATTATCTAGAACCAGAGACTACAAACGCTTACGCCATGCTTCTTGTTGGATGTAGCATCCAGGAACCTTTCATTTACAAATTAGGAACTTTTGCACAGGTAACCCAACGTCGGGAAATTATAATGAGATCACTCCTAACAACAGTCCGACCCACTAAACCAAATTAAACACAAAACTGTAAGAAGAAAATAGTTGCTTGTCATTAATGGAAATCCAAGTTACATTCTGTTTTCTAACAGAAGAGGAAACACCACTTGAAGAGCCATCTTACATATTTCAAATCAAATGAATTTTCTTATTTATTTATTTATTTATTTATTTCCAGTGGGCCGCTTTAGACGCGAGGAGACAAGAAACCCTAGAAAAGATTAAAACCTTAAGCAGTGAAATTAATAATGAGCTCGCCCATGGTCCCCACGGAGATGTGCAGACGTCACACAGACACAGTATCAAACAGTAAGTGACACACCTCTAGTTATTTCTATTGTTTTATACGGTGTAACCTTCCTCTGGTCTTCTTGCTTTTCTAACACAAATTGATACAATCTTCTCAGTCAAGGCGTGGGTATTCAAATGAAAGCTACTGAGCAGTACTTTCCTGTGATGCGTGTTGATTATGTTGTATAAAGTGGTTAGCTTCCGAATTTGTGGATGCATTCCTAAAGTGTCAACATTCAAATGAAAGCTACTGAGCAGTACTTTCCTGTGGTGCTGTTTATTATGCTATACAAGGTGGTTCTAACTTTTGAGTCTGTGGATGAAATCCTAAAGTGTTACCCTTCAAATCAAAGCTACTGAGCAGTACTTTCCTGTGGTACTGTTTATTATGCTGTACAAGGTGGTTCTAACTTTTGAGTCTGTGGATGAAATCCTAAAGTGTGATCATTCAAATGAATTGGCACTCTCCTCTGTTACTGGGTTGAAATCCTTAAGCAGTATTTTCTTATGGTACAGTTTGTTGTGCTGTACAAAATGGTTCTGACATTTGAGTCTATGGATGGTATCCTAAAGAGTAACTCTATTAATGAATATTATCGGAGTCATTTCCAAAGGCGTCAACGCTTGTTTTTCAGTCTGTAAAATTTAACCTGAATTTAGATTTACAAGCTCAGGTTAAATGTGCGACTGTGTATGCAGTTTGTCCATTTAATGACATTACTTATCATCATTTTACTTCCTTTTTCTTCAGAATCTGTAGGCAGAAGTCTGGAGAATGCTTCTCTCTGAGGGAACTGGAAACCGTCAACCGAAAAACTGTTCTTTCTGAAAACAGTATAACTGTGAGGGACTGGGCCTCACTTAACAAATGCTAAAAATTTAATTTATTAGAGAAAAAAAATAACGAAAAGATACAAAAAAAAAAACTAAAATAACCAAAACAACAAAAAAAAAAAAAACAAAAAAAAGAAAAGAAAAAGAAAAAAAAAGGAACCTAACGAGGACTAAAACCCAAATTTTTTTCTTGTTTGTTTGTTTGTTTCTTTTGTTTATTTTCTTACATAAATCTTGACGTTACGCGGGTCAAAGTGACGAGGAACTTCACATGAGATAAAATTAATTGCCGCTCAGGTTTAACCAAATTAATATTGTTCTGATCATTGAGAAAAAAAATCGACCTCTTTCAAAAGGAGCATCGAGTCAGAAGCAAATTATTAGGTCAGCGGAATTGTAACAAAATAAATCAAGCAGTACGTACGACACATGAAATGATCGACGTTTGTTTCATATGTTGCGCATGTCTGAAGTAGACTGATAGAACGCTCTGGTCGATCCAAATATAGTCTGACAAATTTAATTAAATGAATCAAATGGATAAATTGTGATGCAATTTATTTAATTCGTCTCATGTGCAGTTGGCTGTTTGACCCGGACTTTAACCAGAATTGCTAGTTTTTATAATCAGAGGA
>NW_028145672.1:477500-480000 GCF_977016875.1 Pavona decussata | reverse complement strand
ATTGGACGGTGTTCGTAACTTACGCCATTAGACTAATTTAAGTTGTTGTTTTGCAGTGAGCGATTAAAACGTGCACCAACATAAGCGCACGTGCAAAGGAACTGGAAGCACGTGCATTTTTACAGCTTGAAAATTTTTCATTTTCTCGCTAACCCTGCAAGCGGAGCCTCTCTCGACACTGCTTGCAAGCTGTATTTTAATTAAGTATTTTTCCAAAGCAAACTAAGTTCCGTCGTTTCAAGTTTGCATTTTTGTGCTTTTCCTTACGTCCCTGCACTACAGTTTTTATCATTTTTTGTCATTTTCACTTCACAGTTGTATGTTTTTAATTGTCTTTGTAATCTGTATTTGTTATCATTGAATTTGAATTGCAAATATACTGCTAAAAAATCATGCTTAATTCATCTCTCATCTTCTTGCACATGGCGCCGTTCGCAAAGTTAATCGCCCGGTATCTCAGAAATCCTTGTTTCTGAGCTTTTATGGAGTGTTATCTCTATTTAAAGAACTTCAAGGCGAGTGCAAAGCGCTGGGGAACCACAAGACTGTAAAACAAGCAAAAACTGAAGACAAAACGACGCAGAGAGAAAGGTTTGCCGTTCATCAATGCTGGATTAACGAAATGAACCTTTAAGGAACATTCATTCTATGACAGGTAATTTCTCTACGACGTATCAAGTTTTGATAAGTTAATCTTGAAATGAAAGTAGTCAAGTGCAAGTTAATTAGTTTAATTTTCGTTCGGTCAATCGTTTTGCTAAAAGTTGTTGAATTTTCCCTCAATATTTGAAAGCAGATGATGAGTTACAGTTCAATTAGTGCTACAAGGTTGCTAAAAGGTTGTGAAACTCTCGGTATTTTTCCTTTTTCCTGCAAATACCGCACTCTAAAAGGCCAATGAACAATGTAATATACTTCAAGCCCCCCCTCCCCTCCCCCTTTCAATGTTGATGTTTGCTTGGTTGAATATTATTGCGCATTTCGTTCAACATTGATAAGTTGTTCAAAGAGAGGTTACTTTATTTATCTCCTCTTGGATAGTGGGGCCTCTTGGATTAGGGAAATCTTGATTAAAGTTCACTGAAGAGTTTTGCCAGAGGCTGAATCCATTCCAAAATCCAGACCGGAGGTGAGGTGTGGGAGAAGGGGGAGGGGGGAGGGGGGAGGGGTTCGGCAATAGAGCAGGAAGGAGAGGAGTACAAATTTTTCCCCCATGGTCTTTGGACGTCAATTTACAGCTTTTCAACCAACTTGTCGGAATTCAAACACTCAACTTTAAGCGACCAGACCGAAAGGTACTATGGGTAGCTGTAAACCTCGTAATTTGGCTGCAATTTTATGATTGGCTGCGCCATGGGATGGAAGAAAATAACAACAACAATTGAGCTATAGTTGAGTTTTGTAAAGTTATTAATGAATTTCCCAAATCAACTTGTGGTGTTGTCGTGTAGGCTTGTCGTGACAACCACCTGCTAACATTTAGTGGCATCATTTTAGTGTCAAAGGACTTCATCAGTTCTTATTAAGAACCTCAAAGAAAGTAATCTTGAACGTTTTGTGTGTCCTCTAAGTTTGATTATTGCATAGTTGTAGTATTCTGGAGTGGTGAGGTGGTGGGGTAGATGGGGGAGGGGGGGTAGAGCGTGACAGTGCTCGTGGGAAGGAGGCATCCACCCTACTCCACCCCCCCAAAGGTCTAAGAAAACCTCAGAAAGCGCCATTAGTAGTCTTTAATCCCATCAATTGATATATCTATAACGAATCTTCTAAATTAAATTATTAGGATAAATGTTTACAAAAGTTTCAACAATGGAGGTTCAACACTGGTTCAAAAGATTCAACAGTGGAGCTAGCAGCATATTACCATCGCTGTTTTCTTGGTGAAACTCACAAGTTGTTCCTTCAGCAGAAATGGTATGCATCAGCGATGTCAAATGGCCCTACAGTTGAGGGTGATCAATTAAATGTGGAAATTTTAAGCGAAGTAATGATAGTCCTTAAACAAATCAGGGGCCTGGGTTTCAAAGTGAAATCGAAAAGTTTTTCTTGTGGTATATTTAGTGATATAACCAATCTTAGATTCCGGAAAAACTATGTATTGAGCTGGGAAGCGTAAGGGATATTGTCGAAGTATGGTTTGAGATGTTTCTATCCAGCAGTTTCAGAGCTTTCCCTATACAACACAGGTTTGCTCATTTAGAAGGAAAAACGTTAATGACTACAGGTGTCACTTTGATCTTTCTATGGCAGAAAAAAGTCGTGTAAAAAATATCAATCACAAGTGCTTTTAATTTTAGGGCAAACAGTGAATGCAACCTAGTGGAGTTATTCGGAAGTACAAATCATCGTCGACAAAAAAAAAGGTAAAGAGTGAGAATTACTGGGCCTTGATCGTTTAATTTGTAACATGCCACTAGGCAGGCTAAGATTACCGTTTGTTGGTGCTCGATACCTTGTCTTGTACTAAACTATATCTAGAAGACAGTATTCAACAGGTAGT
>NW_028145672.1:420000-470000 GCF_977016875.1 Pavona decussata | reverse complement strand
GATTTTGGCCTAATTTTCATCGTTATACTATAGACTAAAGATTTTGACCTAACTTTTACCGTCATACTAAACACTATGAATTTTGGACTACTTTTCATCCTAATGAAATAGCTCAGCTAGCTGACTACATAATAGATTTTGGCCTAATTTTCATCCTAATACTCTAGACTAAGATTTTGGATAAATTTACATACTAATACTCTAGACTAAGATTTTGGATAAATTTACATACTAAAACTCTACACTATTGATTTTGGCTTAATGTTCATCCTTATATCATAGACTTGGGATTTTAGCTAAATTTTCATCCCAATACTATAGACTATGGATTTGGGCCTAATTTTCACCCTTTTACTATACACTATGGATTTTGGCCTAATTTTCATCCCTATACTATAGACTATGGATTTTGGCCTAATTTTGATCCTATACTATAGACTATGGATTTTGGCCTAATTTTCACTCTTTTACTATACACCATGGATTTTGGCCTAATTTCCATCCCTATACTATAGACTATGGATTTTGGCCTAATTTTGATCCTATACTATAGACTATGGATTTGGGCCTAATTTTCACCCTTTTACTATACAATATGGATTTTGGACTAATTTTCATCCCTATACTATAGACTATGGATTTTGGCCTAATTTTGATCCTATACTATAGACTATGGGTTTTGGCCTAATTTTCACCCTAATACTATACGCTATGAATTACGGCCTAATTTTCATCCTATACTATAGACTATGGATTTTGGCCTAATTTTCACCCTAATACTATACGCTATGAATTATGGCCTAGTTTTCATCCTCATACTCAACACTATGGATTTTTGCTTTATTTTCATGCTAATACTGTACACTATGGATTTGGGCCTAATTTTCACCCTGATACTATAGACTATGGATTTTGGCCTAATTTTCATCCTAATACTATACACTATGGATTTTGACATAAGTTTCATCCTAATATTATACGCTATGGATTTTGGCGTAATTTTTGCCCTCATACGATAGACTATGGATTTTGGCTTAATTTTCATCCTTATACTAAACACTATGGATTTTTTCTTTATTTTCATGCTAATACTATACACTATGGATTTTTGCTTTATTTTCATGCTAATTCTATAGACTATGATTTTGGCCTAATTGTCATCCTATACTATAGACTATGGATTTTGGCCTAACTTTCATCCTCATACAAAACGCCATGGATTTTTGCGTTATTTTTATCTGTGCTAATCCATAACATACACTATGGATTTTGGCCTAATTTTCGTCCTAATACTATATACCATGGATTTTGGCCTAATTTTCACCCTGATACTATACGTTATGGATTTTGACCTAATTTTCATCCTCATACTAAACACTATGGATTTTTGGTTTATTTTCATGCTAAAACTAATAAGATTGTGGATTATGGCCTAATTTCCATCCTAACACTATATACCATGGATTTTGGCCTAAATTTCATCCTCATACAAAAAAAAAAATAATAAATAAAACACCATGTATTTTTTGATTTATTTTCATCTGTGCTCAAAATTATACTATAGACTATGGATTTTGGCCTTATTTTCATCCTAATACTATAGACTTTAGATTCTGTCTTAATTTTCACCCAAACACTATACACCATGGATTCTGGCCTAGTTTTCATCTTCATACAAAAGACTATGGATTCTGGCCTAATTTTCATCCTCATGCTAATACTATAGACTATGGACGTTGGATATCTTCGGTGAATGAATCTCTTTGTAAACACGAAAGCACACTTTATCAAGGGGCCTCGATGAGCATTTAATTCTCCACGTAAATTTTCTACGCATTTTTCGCAGTTTTAATCGTTTTCAAGAAATTTCACTCTGCGGTAAGCCACATTGCTTAGATTTCGTAATAGGACGTTGAGAAATGTTGCTTTCTACGTTGAAGAAACTATTATTTTTATAGCTTAAGCATGTTCGAGGGTTTCAATTTAAATAATTGCAATCGTCCACAGAAATTCAGAAGTTGAAATTCTCTTAATCTGCTAGGTTTTGTCGGGTTATTAAAGCAAATAATTATATATCTTAAACAATGACTTGGTATTTGATATAAAACAAAATTCATACCAGTGCGTGCCGATAGAAACAGGATTCTAATTTTCTCGTAATTATAGGCTTCATTTCAAGTTTAGTTTACAGCCTGGTTTGATGGAAGAAGTCTTGAAAAGTTGTACTCATCGGTAATTATAATCAGGTATAAACTGTTTAAATATGCGTTCCGCTTACTTTTTTTAGCGTGCCAAAACATTTGCAAGTGCAATCTCGGTTAAAATCGTGCATTTCAAAATGAAAATTTGCTAATTTATTTGATTCGCTCGGTACAACAACAAATACATGGAACTAGGTTTTTCATGGAAATTTCTTGTTTATAGTGCGTCTTCGTGTTCCATTTGTATTTTCGAAGTTTAGAAAACTAATAGTTTTTCAATGAATCAATTGCGAGACGTTTTTGGCAAAATTAGCTCGTCTTGAAATAGAAATTTTCAGCAAAGTTTATGACACCACAATCGCTGATGTTTTTAATCCAATTTTATTGAACAAAACTTCTTCAAAATTAGTTAATTTTGCGCAACTTAGTAATTTTTTAGCTCTCGTTCGTTGTTAGGGTAACTTCTGTTCAATTTGTTTAATTTTCCCGCCAAAAAACTTATAAAAAATACGGGCGCTTAAAATACGCATGCGCCGTTTTTTTTAAAATTTTTCCATCTCGTTACTGTCTGTTTGAAAATTTTGAATTTTCCCGCCAAAAGACTTAGAAAAAATACGGGCGCCAAAAATACGCATGCGCCGTTTTTTTTTTAATTTTTCATAGCCAATTTTATATTTGCATTCAGTAAGTAAGCTTAATTATACTTTTATTATTAAATAACTTATCCATCTCAACAATAAAAGTCACACTCAAGCAAGCAGTTGTTTGAATTTCATTTTGTCTTTTATTTTCCGTCTTATATACAATGAATACTTTTAATTAATTAAGTAAGAATCAATTAATTAATCAAAAGGTGTCTACAAACTTTTTCCCTATATATACTAAGTCTTTTGGCGGGAAAATTTGGAAAAATTTGCACAGCGTTTCCCCTGGCAACAAATTTAGCCAAAAAAAATTACGGGGTACTCTTTGAACGTTTCTCGCTCGCAAAAAATTCAAAGAGTGACCCCACAAATTTTGCCCGCCAGATAAATATAAACTACCTCGGATCGAAACTTAAAGCAAGTGCCAATTTTTGTTCAATTTCTGAGTAATTTAAAAAGTGAAAGTTTAAAATTTTCAACGAAACGTTCGTTTTAGTGAAGTTTCATTTCCGAGACGATTAATGCTTTAACAATCTAAAATCATCTTCACAAGGCTAAATAAAATTTGCAAACTCGTGTTGTCAAATACAAGTGTTTTGTTTTTGAACGTTTTAACACGCTAAATCCTATTTGACAACACGAGATTGAAAACCTCAGTTTGCCGAGTGAAGTTGACTTGAGATTGTTAACGCATAAATCACCTCGGAAATGAAACTTCACTAAAGCGAACGTTTCGTTGAAAATCTTAAACTTCCACTTTTTAAGAAATTGAACAAAAATTGGCTGTTGCTTTAAGTTTAAGAAGCGACATGACAATTCAAGACGAAATTTTGCAACAGATGAAGAAACGTTTTTGGATTGTCGCGAAATGCTGATTGTTTTAGGAAAGTTTTAACTTGAATTGATACTTTGATGTCTTTTTCTTCAAACTGTTGCAAAATTGTCTAACTTGCAATGTCGCTTTTGTGACCTTGTTCAACCAGCAGAGTACTAAACTCTACGTCTATATACAGTGTTACACAGGACAAGACTTTTGTGGTGAAAGCATCTAGAAAAAATATACATGTACAACCTATACCGAAATTTGAAAACTATTCTGGTTTGCAAGAATCAAGACAATTCGTCCTAAGTGATGTTCGCTCTATATCTGGTTTGTTTTCAGATTTTACTTTTGTGATCGATAAAGCCTTAAAGGCAGTTTCATTGGTAATCGCTTATAATTTAACTCCTTCTCTTGTTCTCACCCTTTTGGCCAAACTATTATAAAAAGTTGTGTAGTTCCTTGGCAAACAATCTGTAGTTATGGTTATTTAATTTTCACTGATCAAGAAAATTGCCACCTTGCTTAGAAGTTTGGTGAATCGATCTCGTTTTAAAAATTTCTTTTCAACTATCAATGAAAACAATTCTATTCACTTTTTAGTTTCAGCCAAATTTCATCCAATTTTAACACCAATATGCCTTGTGATTCTTTGGTTTTTGTTTTCATTTGTCGCAATTTCTCTTTGTCTTTTGCGTTTGGTTTCTTTGCCAATTCTTGTTGAAAACTAATAGTTTGAGCTTTCACTCATTTCCCTTGTCCAATGCAACACCGATAAAGTTAAACAAGGTCTTAAATATCAAGTACATTACTGAAACTAATGTCTGGTTGAGATAATGCAAATAATTCAAGCCTAAAACAGCAACTAGACTGAGAGAGAGCCGCAAAAAAATTACATATTTCTTGTTGTGTAAGTTAGAATGATTGTTTGTTTACCTATAATTTGTTAAGTTCATTTTCTTGATTTTTGAGGTAATGGACCACAAAAGCATAACTTAAATTTGGTCCTTTCGAACATCAATAAATTCCTGTCATGCGATCGAAAGGTTCCTTTTTGGTGCATGTAAAGAAATCATTTTCACCCATATGATTTTGCATTTGTTTCTCATTTCTAGTACTTTATAATATGCAAATTCCGGAACAGAACATATTTTTGTGAATAACTTTATATGCATTCCTTGCTATATCAACCTAAATTCCAATGAACGACTTGTGAAGGAATTCACAAAAACGTTTTAGTTAAAAAAAATAATAATACAAATTTCACCACGGTACCAGAAAATAGCTGGTATGAACTAAATTTGATAGCTTTGAAAAACAGTTCTGAAGTAGGAAATAACTACAAGTGAATGCATAATCTTGTATTCCACTGGTGTGAAAGTCAACTTTGTTCTAAATTTAATTTTGTCCCTAGCCTTCCTTTCAAATCACATAGTAGTTAAAAGAACAAATTGGTGAACGGCATAAAGCCCATTTTCAAAGAGTTGAATGATTAGATGTTCCCTAACTGACTTCCAATTGCCTGAATATTTTTCAATTAAGGAAACATATCTATTTTGATTCAACAGTCTTTTGCGGTCTTAAACTCTTTTGTTCCCGCCTAACTCGAATGCCGAAGACATTTTAAAGTGTTTTTGTAAACATTACTTCAACCAGACACTAGTTTACTATCTGTTATAATATGTCAAGAGAACATAAGGCACTAAAGAAGCTTTTAATTTGTTGTCATCTTTCCCCAAAATGTTTTGCTCGGAATGGTGATAAATGATTTCGTTAAATCGCTCCAATTAATTGCTCATTAGGGAATTTTGTACAACGAGAAATATAGAAGAAATGTTTGTGCGCATTTGCTTTTTTGCGACAATTTGGTAATACAATTTTGTCCTTTTCTTTGGAATGAGGATTCCCTTTGGAGCCTTACGTTCCCTTGACAACTACAAAAACTTACAAGGTGCAACTGCCAGGTTCCATGTCTAATGGTCGTTTATGATTCATAGCTAATTTTGAGAGCCATGATTAAAAATCTTCAAAAACAAAACAATTATTTTCAACGCTGATACATTAGTTGTCTTCTTCCGCTAAACCTCTTTGAAAATTTGAAACTGAAGGTCTCAAAATCTCCGCGTCAAATCTATAACAACTTTGTACACCCTTGAATACCCCCAATCTAGGTAATCCAGGTTTAAAAGTATAGCAAGGCAGTACCTAATATAACTAGCCAAATTGAGAACAGGCTTGAAAACCCTGTTTAAACTGGGTAGCCCACCCACACCTCCACCACACCCCTAATCAATGTGTCCTAAATTCCACAAAACGTTTATGACACGAAATGTTTTATCAGCCAAGAGATGCCGGGAATCATTTTTCATCGTAGTAGAATTTGGTAGCCAAATTTTGTTGTTGTTTGAACGGGATAAAAACTTTTTTGATCTTGCTAACAAGATCATAAAAATAGATGCTAGTATTTTGTCAGTGTTACTTTCAATTTTTTTCGCTTCTTGTCCTTTTGTAGTTCTTAATCCTTTTTGATGAATTTGAGTTGCATTCTTCACATTTTGAACAACTATCCTTCATATAACCCTCCAGATTTGGACCCCACTGACTTATGGGGGGGGGGGGTGCCCCCTACAACCCAACCCTCACCCCATAATAAATATTTTAGATCATTAACAGTCAGCGTTTTTAACCCGATTTACTAAATTTTTGCTTACTTGAGTTTTGAAAAATTTTATCCTGTTACGTTAGATCTGACAGTAACATTTTCGTTTTCGTAACCATGGTATCTGGCAGTTTAACCTTGTAATATAGCTATCTGATAAACAACCCAACTTTGAGCGATCGCTGTCTTACTTCTAAGAACTTCGTTGTCGACCTTAAAATCAGCCAAGATAAATAAGATGAAAAGATTCATCGAAGTTTCAAGTTCTATCAAATGTAGAAATTTACGAAGAATTGTAAATTCAACTGATCAAACGAAAACATTATGTGAATGTAGAAGATCGCTCAAAGTTGACGTTAAGTGTTTTAACAAAATATCTCTCAATGGACGATTGATGGTATCTTTGCGCACAAACAAGAAACGCAACCCGCAATTTCAATGATTTAACAACAACTAAAAACAATCGGTTAACTTTGCGAGCTGAAGAATTTTGGCTCAATTACACGAGAATACGACGTCAATTTGCTTCAATGGCCTAGAACCACCTCCTCCAATATAAAAACAAACTTTTAAGTGTCATTTCCCAAAAACTTTCTTTAGCTTTGTCACATATGATCATCGTCCATCAGAGGTATTTTTTAGCAAAATAAATAATCAATTTTCTTAGCTTATCTTTAATCCCGTTTCCTGCAGTCCATTGCTTGCTCTGTGATTGTTTTCGTTCTCTTGTGCAGTTTCCTTCCTCTAATGAGTTCATCTTTAAGAATAAAAATAATAATTAAAATCTCGTGAGCTATATATATTTCCAGAAAATACAAAGTGCATCCATTTATGCTAAGGTAAAAAGCGATCCTTTCCTTCCTAGCTGTCGAGATTACTTAGTTTTCCTCTAGAGGTAAATTGAATTTGACAACTAAATTTGATTGAGGCCTTTATATTAGCTCAAAGGAGTATTGCTCGGGTATATTTTCAAGCTTTCAGAACGTCACAGAAACTGAAATACGAAATATTTTCATCGCAACAAAGCCCGTGAAAGGACCAAAGGTGCCACGTCAAAGCACGTGTTCAGTGCTTCGAACGAGTTGATTCAAAATCGCTTGCACATTGAACGGCGAACAAAACCAACTTAATCCTCGCAGCCTTTTCCTTTCTTTGCTTCTCTTTCTCGGGAAAGAGTTTTGTGTCGTAGCAAATGAAATTGAACGTCCGCGAATTCTGACATTATTGTACTTTGGACTGAATACGTTGAACTGAATCTGTTCAAGCTAGTAGACCTAAATAATTCCAGGTCCTGTTTGCTTACTAAGTTTGTGGGCTGAAGTACTATGAAAGTATATACTCACCATATGTATTTGTTTGTTTGAAGCCAAGTCTTCTTGCTTCCATTTCGGTACATTCTCAAGAGCAGAGTTCGTCCTCACATGTTTTCACTTGTCGGCACTGAGTTCGTTGCTTTGATGCGAAATGTAGAAGATGTAATGAATATGCATTATAATGGTGGAGCCAATCAATAACTGTTAAAAACTGCACTAGTGCGAATTTGGACAAGAATGCATGCCTTAATTGTGATATGCTTATGAATTAATGTGCTATTGTCTTAGTCGTGCTAAACGCCGGCCTATCAAAATGGCGACCATTCCTGAAGGCCCCTCAAACCAAGATATATTCATTGCGGAAATATTGCTTCCCCGCTCACGGGCGCAATTTTAAAAGTTTTGGAAGTGAAATACGTCTGGAAAAAAAATTCTCAACAGTTCACTGTCGCTTTTAACATTTACTTAATTAACCATCATTCTCAGCGTAGGAAATCCTTAAAAAAGCCTAAAAAAAAAACAACGTACAGAAAAGTCCAAAACACTTCAAACCTACACGCTCAGTCAAAACTGTTGTAACGGTTCCCTATTTTCTTTCGCCCTGTCCCCATCAATGTTCAATTTGTTTGCTTAAGCAAGCGGGAGTGAAAGAAACGCCGTAAACGCAACACTGAAGGACGAAGGGGGGGGGGGGGGGATGGGGGTTTGGTGTATGTGCTATATGGGCGAGATGTGATTTAATCTGTGGTCTTAGTGAAGTGCGACAACAAATTATGACTGAGCGTGTAACATACACAATGTTGTAAATGGTTTGAACCCAGGAGTCTTGTCATAAGTACGTAAATTATGATCATCCGGGTGAGTGTAGTCCTGAGAAGGACTGTTTGTGGTGACTTTGACTGACGTTTCGACAACCTGAGCGGAAGTCATCTTCAGAGTCAAGTGAATTGTGGAACGTCAGTAGGTGGTATATATGTCTGTGGTTGTTAACCTTATTGGTCAACGAAGTCCAGATGTTATTGGTCGTTTGTCAGTAAGGCGTGATGTTATTGGCTGTGAAGACTGTAAAAAGTGATTGGTGCGTTTCGATCCGTCTTTTGTTAGTCAAAAAGTCCGTGGGTCTATTGTTAGTAAAATGTCTATTGTTTGTTTGTTTCGTTGTTGTTGTCAATAAGTCGTTTGTATGGTGCAGGTAGTTGTAGGCAACGGTTGAGTGGCGTTTGTTCTAAGTTAGTAAACCAGCTTTCCAGAGTGGGTCGTTGATAGTAATTTGTACAGTAGGTAATGCACTTGGCAGAGTCCCAGTCGATTCTGTGGTTCGTTTGTAAATGGTGCTCAGCAATGTGATTGTTGATATCACCATTTCTAGTTGCTCGTTTGTGTTCAGTCAGTCGTACGTTTAAATTTCTGCCGGTCTCACCAATATAAGTGGCCTGGCAGTCGCAGCATTTGATCTTGTAAACTGCTCCCTGTCTGCGGTTAGGTTCGTCTTTGTCCTTTACTTTCGTCAGTAGTTGTCGTAAAGTGGTGATAGGTTTGTGAGCTACACGGATATTGTAGGGTTGTAGAATCCGTGCGATAGTCTCAGAAGTGCCCCTTACGTAAGGTATAGTTACAGTAGTTACGGGAGTCGCGTCGTTGTTTGTGACGTTAGGTTCAGTGTTCTTGTAACTGTTACGTCTAACAAAGTCCTTGTTGTAGTTGTTCTTGTTGAAAACGTTGTCTAAGTAGTTGTTTTCGTCTGCGAGTCTGTCAGGTGAGTCACAAACCAGTTGTGCTCGCCTTGTTAAGGTCTGTATAGTCGTTGCTTTGTGAGAAGTAGGGTTGTAGGATGACTGGTCCAGTAGTCTGTCAGTATGTGTTGGTTTCCTGTAAACCGTAGTACTTAGTTTGTTGTCGTTGTTGTTACGGGTAACTAAGCAGTCTAGAAAAGGTATTTTACCATTTTCTTCGATCTCCTTAGTAAATTGTATGTCAGCGTTCTGTCTGTCAAGGTGTTCGTGAAAATCGTCGATTTCGTCTTTGTGTACTGCTGTAAAGGTGTCGTCTACGTACCGTAACCAGAGCGGTAGTGTCCGTAATTGTAGGTTGCTAGGGCTTGTTCCTCGATGTTCTGCATGACAATTTCTGCTACAACAACAGAAACTGGTGAGCCCATAGCTGTTCCGTGTAATTGTTTGTAGTGCTTTCCGTTGTACTGGAAGTACGTGGACGTTAAGCAGAGGTTCAGTAAGTCCATTAAGTCATCTGTAGGCAGTGGCAGTTTTGTCGTGGAGTTCTCGATGGCGGTAGCAGTACAGTCTAGAGCCAGTTGAAGTGGAATACTGGCGAACAGTGATTTCACATCAAAAGACACAAGTTTGTAGTCGTCAGGTATTTGTACCGTCTTGATGGCGTCAATAAAGGTCTCGGTAGACTGCAGTTTGTGTCGGGATTCGTTTGTCAACGGTTTCAGTATAGTAGTCAAGTATTTGGATAGTTCGTAAGTCGGGGACCCACAGAACGAGACTATGGGTCGCATAGGTATGTTAGGTTTGTGTAGTTTTGGTAGTCCGTAGAGTTTAGGTGGTTGCGGTACGCGGCACCTCAGTCTACAACAAGGACTTTGTTAGACGTAACACTTACAAGAACACTGAACCTAACGTCACAAACAACGACGCGACTCCCGTAACTACTGTAACTATACCTTACGTAAGGGGCACTTCTGAGACTATCGCACGGATTCTACAACCCTACAATATCCGTGTAGCTCACAAACCTATCACCACTTTACGACAACTACTGACGAAAGTAGAGGACAAAGACGAACCTAACCGCAGACAGGGAGCAGTTTACAAGATCAAATGCTGCGACTGCCAGGCCACTTATATTGGTGAGACCGGCAGAAATTTAAACGTACGACTGACTGAACACAAACGAGCAACTAGAAATGGTGATATCAACAATCACATTGCTGAGCACCATTTACAAACGAACCACAGAATCGACTGGGACTCTGCCAAGTGCATTACCTACTGTACAAATTACTATCAACGACCCACTCTGGAAAGCTGGTTTACTAACTTAGAACAAACGCCACTCAACCGTTGCCTACAACTACCTGCACCATACAAACGACTTATTGACAACAACAACGAAACAAACAAACAATAGACATTTTACTAACAATAGACCCACGGACTTTTTGACTAACAAAAGACGGATCGAAACGCACCAATCACTTTTTACAGTCTTCACAGCTAATAACGTCACGCCTTACTGACAAACGACCAATAACATCTGGACTTCGTTGACCAATAAGGTTAACAACCAGAGACATATATACCACCTACTGACGTTCCACAATTCACTTGACTCTGAAGATGACTTCCGCTCAGGTTGTCGAAACGTCAGTCAAAGTCACCACAAACAGTCCTTCTCAGGACTACACTCACCCGGATGATCATAATTTACGTACTTTTACACAATGTTTTTAGTACAGAGACGAATATAGCCAAAAAATATAGTGAAATCCGAGATTCCGATAGGGTAACCGTTTTTCATGGTTTTCTGCCGTTATATAGAATATTTAAAAAAACTAACCTTAGATCCTTTACTTACTTACCTAGGCCTTCAAACTGACAAAGTATGAGCGAAATCAATTTTTTGACCGTGGCCACATTTTTTTAATTTTCTTCGATTTTTACTGACATTCACTCTTAATTCGTTAGTTACGGTTACTGGGAACCCAATGACTGGTCAAATTAGAGTTGATCTAAAGTACGAGGGTAAAAAACTGATGACATCATTTTGAATCCCCGAAGGGGGGGGGGGTACTCCCTATAATGGCCTTTACGGGGACGCTCAGCCCGAAAGGGGTACCTTTTTCACGCTTCAGGTATATGAAAGGGTAGGGATTTCACGAGTCGAAGTATATGAAAGGGTAGGGAAATCTGTCACTTAGGTATTTAAAGGGGCCTTTCATTATTTTCCAATGGAAGGTATACGAAAGGGGTACCTTTTCTGCCAAAAATGGTATATAAAAGGGTAAGGGGTCTGACCTCGGGTCCCCCTGTATTAATTTTTTTTTAGTACCACACCCCGGGTTTTGGAAACTTTTCTCACTTGACAAGATTCTGATCAAGAGAAACGTTTGAAAAATTTCAAGTTGTTTTCTCGGGTTGGTGATTTTCAGGCGAAGTTCCGCATATCTTGTTTACTAGTAATCCACAAGGGGGCGCTTATGTTTCTTTTTGGTGGATTATCTGTTTGGAACGCCTTAACCGTCCCAAAACTTCGGATTGAATTGTGATGAAAAAGTAGGGTTCTCTTTGGTGTAATATCACCTTTGACTTCAGTGCATGGAAAAAACATAATTCCATTTGTTTTCCAAGGGAGAACTGAAATGTCGTTTTGAGAGTGGAATAATTAAGGTCAGCCAAGATTTTCCGAAAATAAAAAAAACCTCCGTAAATTAAAGATGAGATTCTGTTTTCGAAATTTTCTTCGACTGAAAAATCCACAGCTAATGAATCTTAACCGATCAAATTTCATTTGGGTACACAAACATCCCTTTTAGAGCTTAAAAACGATATCAAAAACTGAAAACGACATCTGAAAAACTTTCCTTAAATTTTCTTGTTGGTGCACTTGATGTGCCTTTGACTGTAACGAAAGGCAGGGCAAGGTGCTGTCAAATGTTGTGTTTGACTAGTTCAAAGGTACTTGGTGGGTATTCTTCTTACGATGCGCGCTAATGGTCAAATGTAATGTCATGGTGTATTAGCGCCTTTGATCAACTTTGATCCGGTTTAAGTCTTAATGATATTTATCAGAATAAAGGAATCATAGCCAGATTTTTGTCAAGCGCCTGACGAGCAAGCCAAACATTTTGTTTTCAGAGTTTTAGAGTTTTTAGGGAACGAGGCATTTAAGTTCTGAGCCAATGAGGCTTAAGCGCAAAGGCTAGTGGGACTCAGGAAAACGGAGGAATTTTGGAGCGTTTCTGTCATCACTCCGATCCGAAACGAAATCTTCGGCTCCGGTTGTTTGTAGCTCCGGTTGTTTCTTGGAACAGTACTGATTTGAATTTGGTTGAGAAAGGACTATGAAGTTTGAAATTGACGGCCTCTTGGATTTTAAGCCAGTTTGATCCAAAAACAAAATGATTCTTTCTGACGTATTGTGTTCCAAATATTTGAACAAGAAGAACTTAGATGAGCTGAGACAAAGACAAAACACTCTAAGACAATGGCGTCAGAAAACAAACGCTTAACCACACTCTTTTAACGGTCTGTTTTACTGTGCTTTGATAATCCTGTGCATAATTTTTTAACCCAACTGTGCAACTAATGGCGTTAGAGCCACTTTGTGACTCAAAGTCTAGATGGAAATAACTTAAGAGCCCGCAATTGGTCGAATCAACTGAGCTTGATATTGCACGTATCAAATGTACACTGCAAGAGAGGCGCTTAACCTGCAGGCACGTTTCCAATGTACTGAGCGGGAACTGCTTCGCCCTTTTCTCAACTAGCTAGATAGCAAACGTGACAGATTTACGCGGCTCAAAGGCGGTTTTTAACAATTTAGGAGAGACAAAAGGGTTGCTGTGTTTCATAAGTAATGGTACACTGAGCCCCCTGTCACACAGGACAGCCCTTGAGCTCTCCGTTCGGCTGTACTCCGTGTATGGCCATGTCAAGTGACTAACTTGTCTGTTGATCGCTTCCTTTCTCTCGGCCAGGCTACAATTACGGGAACTGTTTTGAATAGCGAAGGAGTTGGTTGTTCTTTTACGTCGCTGTAGTGAACGCATTTTTAAAGATTCCCAACTCACAGGCTTGGAATACAACACTTGTAAGGTTGGCGTTGATTTGTTAAGCTGTGGAAACGTATTAACGCGATGTCGGTGGTACGTTTTCAGCCTGCTGTCAGATTTACTTCTAAAGTTTGCTTCGTTTTTGCTGCATTCTTTCATTTTCCTATCCTTTTCCGTTTGTTCCACAAAACCCTCCCCGTTTTCCGTTGGTTTCTCTATTCTCCAGTCGCTGTGTTCTTCATCAGGGCTTTCGCGCGCTGTTTCATCCGGGGTTTTCAAAGTCTGGTACAATCTCAACAATAACTCTTGAACAACTTTTTCGTTACTCAAATCAATAACATCTGGCGATGGTGGTTTCACTACCTCAATATTCTTTTTTGAGCCTCTTCTCATCTTTGGAGCATCCTTAGCTGATTCTTTAGGATCATTAGAACCAGACTTTCCTTTAAAAACCCCGACTGCGAGAGATCCACGTTTATTAAGCTTTCGATTGTTGATCTGGACTCTCTGTTGGTCTGGTCTTTTCCCCTCCTCATCAGATTCTTTATGTTTTCCACTTGTGTTCTTAATTTCTTCGGTAGTAGAAGCACTCGGATAAGAATAAGCACGGCCCTTGAGTTTCGCAGTCTTCAGAATTGATTCTCGAGAGCTTTTTGTTGCTGTTAATTGCTGGTCTTCACCAATGCACGGCAGCCAAGTCTTTGAATTCTCGCTGCGATCATTATTTGACGATTGTTTCGCTGCCATGAGTTGTCTTGTCTGAGCCTATGGTATCAACTCAAACTTTCAAATATTTCAGCCCCGACTCCTTTGGACTGTAATACTTCATTTCCTCGCCGTAAAGCTCCAAAAACTGTTATTTGCACATAACCGAGATAAATTTAATTATATGAACAAACATCTGAAATCCTTAAATCCCTTTGATTCACATCACCATAGCAACCGCTGCAATTAGCTTCATTGCGGATTAATGACTTTTTTCTGTCCCTTTATGTTAAGACTTTTGATTAAAATAAACAACATACTTCGTTAAATTTATCGAATTCTTGAAAAATGGAGTTGTCCTAATGGAAGGTCAAGAGCAAATCGATATTTGACACTTATAACATCAACAAAATTCAAGGGTTTGTTACTTTCATTAGCACCTTGTTAATTGAGAGAAATATTGAAAAGCTATTGAATGTTTTTCAAAAGAAATCAGGGCGCAATTGTAAGCATGTGGGTTTTGTTATTTGTTCAAACTTTCCAAATATAAACCAAAACTTGGTGATGCAGAATAACGTTCAATTCTGTTTATGTTCATTAAAAAAAATTCCTTCATAGTTTGGAGTCCATGTCAAGCTTGAACCGGTGTACAAACCAAACTTGTAATATATGTTTAAGCTTATGTAAACAAGTTTTCCCAAGTGGGATGCTTGTCTTTTTGTCTTGGCAGAATTCCAGGGCCGATTGTTATCTTTACAATTAATTGTGTGTTCTGTCTCAGTCTCAAGGCCACGTCTATGGCCGTTTTTATACTAGAGGACCCATTATCCGTCTGGACGAACTTGGGCAAACATTTGTTTTTCGTCTGGTTATTCGTCTCTAGTATAAAGACGGGCAGAAGACAGATTATGCGTCTGGACGAACTATCTTCCGTTGTGCGTCGTTCTAGAGGAAACTTTGCCGTGTTTTGGTCAGGCAAAACTGCGCAAAATATTTGACAAAGTATCTTTAATTAAACATGAAATTGTTCTTAAGGCACCGAGAAGAAATATCAAGTGACTTTTCGAAGAACAAACCAAGATAAGTTTTTAGCAATAATTCTAGAACGCATGGGAAGAGCTCAAAGAAAAATAGAAGATAAAATATACCGCCCAATTTTTTCAAGTTGCAATCCATTCCATCCTGATCATCTGCGGCCACAGCTGATTAATACTAATAAGGGGTGCCTGGAAATGGCCTAAAGTGACTTCTGATAAATGGCTTAATTCTCCTTCTAGATTGTCTTGCGTTCAGTTGTGAAACAAAAGGAGAATTTGACATTACATCAAAAGTCATGGAATAAGGCTCTAGTGACTTCTGATAAATTGCTAAATTCTCCTTCCAGATTGCTTTGTATTCAGATGCGAAACAAACGGAAAATTTGACATTACATCAAAAGTCACTTACGGCGTTGGAGGAAAACTTCTCAGAGCAAGGACGAGAACCAACAACAAACTCAACCCACATGTAACGCCGAGTCCGGGAATCGAACGCGGGTCATATTGGTGGGAGGCGAGTGCTCTCATCACTGTGCCATCCCTGCTCTTCCCTGACAACAAACACACAAAAACAAAAGAGATTTCTCCCTTTTGGGGTATGTCACACTTAACATTTATTCCTTCAAACTTTGTGTCATAATCATGTTGCGTGACAACGGTCACGAAGCGTTTCCAAGTGTAACGCTGCTTTTATAAGGATCTCCACCCGGAGATGAAAAGTTTAAATAAAATAAAACAAAATAAAATAAAAAAAAATCAACGTCTTTAGCCATTAACAGGGCATAGGCTTGTTAACGACAAGAACAAAAATACAAAACAAATTAATACGAACAAAAATTATCTTCTTGAATCATTCCTTAACTTTAATAAAAACAAATCACGTGTCTTAATGCGATCGTTTACTCTCTCAGTGTAATTTGCCATCATGGAAAACAAAATCGTTTGACTTAACTCTAGGTTAGAAAAATCTTTGAATCGAGTGTGACTCTTAAGATTTTCTTGTCTAAAACCTTGCTTACAATTGAACGGTAAATGACCTTTTCGAGTGGGGTCTGAATTACGACCTTCTTCTTAGTTCAAATATATCTAATACATGTACTGCTTCGTGACAGCACTTTTTTGTTGGAATACAGTAGGCCAGTCTTGAGGTAGATCCCAAGAAAGTGAAGAGACCGACAACTACTTTGCTTGCCTGTACAGATCATACAGTCGTAAGGCCGTTTCGACAGACAAAGCCATTTTTATCTGTAGTACACATGGCTTCAAGAAACTGGTCATTTGCTATCCGTAGTTTCACTGCATTAAAAAGGTAACTTTAAACAAAACAAGGTTTCTAATTTTTGGTTTCCATTGGTGCAAATAAATCTTTTGTTTTTCCAAGTGAAAGTTGAGAGAGTATTTTACATTTGCAGACAAAATATAATCATCAATAATTCATGACGATAAGAAATCCATGCAAACTGCAAACAACACCCTTAATTATCTTTAACATCGAAGCAAATCTTATCTTTATCTTTCTTTAAATTTCTTAATTATTTTATTCTTTTTATGATTTTCTTTGCTCATTAACCTCCAACTCTGAAACTAAACTAAAGTTAAAGTGTCCGTAGCTTTCGCAACAAAAGCGTTTTTAAAAGTTAACTCATTCAGCTAAACTCTAAAAGCGTGACGCTTTTCATACTGAACGACACTACTGGTATTGCGTGACACTTTCATGATGTATGCACCCAAATGCTGAACTATCAATATTGCGCTTGCGCATGAAACACTATCCGTTACTGTGGAACATGCTGATAATCACGAGTTTATACCCTCAATGAAAGGCAAAATGCAATCAGAATATTGTCTAACCAATAAAAACTTATATACATCTTGTCATTTCTTACTTTAAAGATTGCTCATGACAAAAAAAGCATTAGCAACTCCGGATCAAAGTACCACAATGGTAGCAAAAAATGTTAATTATACAACGCAACGGTAAAGTTGAAGTATTTAGGGTGCGAAAAAAAAAAACCAAAAAACAAATCAGAGACCCCCACTTCTTAAACCTTGAAAAAATAAAGGAGAGGAAATTTTGTGTTTGTAAGAAAAATACGAGAAATAACTTTTGTAACCGCGAGAAACCTTGCCGCGGTTAGAAAGCGCAGGAAATAAACACTACGGTTGGCAAGCGCGGGAAATCTCGCCAAGATTCACAAGGGCGGGAAATGTCGCCAAGATTGACAAGGGCGGGAAATCTTGTCCCGTGAGCCAAAAACAAACGCAAAATGAAGAAACAAATCCAACAGTAACTTCACTTTGGACAATTTCAGAAAAAGAAAAATGCAGAGAAGAGAATACAACATGCTATCAGCGAGTTACTGCTACGAAGTCAGGAAAAATCTAGCATAACGCCTGTTAATTCTGCTAATAACGGAAACAGTTGAAGCTAAAAAGTCAACATTGACAATCATTTAAAATTGTGTGTAAAGACCACACAAAACGGGTTTAAAACCTGGCGCAAAGCTAAAATCTCAAAATATTTTCACCCAAAATAACAGCCCATTTTAGGCTACAGCTTTTTAAACCATAGTTTTGTATGCGTGATTACTTGAAATGTGATTACATGTAGTTTACCTCCAACCACAACGCCGGCCGAAACAAAATTTGGTGATTTCTTCCAATTTCACGCCGTTTTTAAGATCATTTTATATCCGGCAATAACTTCCTAAAACAAAAGCTATTCTTAACTACAGTAATTGAATTTATCGTTACTCCATTATTGCGCCATTTTAAAGATTTTTAACACCCAATCTTAACGGTTCAAAACAACTTTTCTAATGTAATTTCTAGATCAGTGATTTTAAAATAACAATTTCTAGTCCTTATAAAGAGGCTTTACATCCAACAACACCGGCCATCGCAACTATTATTCACTTCCCTATTAAAGTGATTTGCTCCTATTTCAAGCCAATTTAAAAATTTTTTTACAACTTGCCACCACAACGGCCGAAAACAACAGCTTTTAAAGTCATATTAGTCTACCAACGATTAATCACATTTAAACCCCATTTTAAATCTTTTTACGCCGAATAACAACGGCCACAACAAATACTATTCTTAGTTTGTATCCCTTATCCTGATTTGACTTCACTTACACCTAATCTTAAAGGTCGACAACGACAACGTTTTTTTAACAATCATGTTTCCTGGGAACAGTGATTATTAATATTTTCACGATATTTAATAGATCACTTTTTTACACCCAAAGATAACAGCTTAAAGAACAGCTTCTATCGCCATCAGTTAAATTTTTACACCGTTTAAAGGTCTGGCTATTAAAACCCGATAAGGCAAATAAACCACATTGTCAGGACAAAGCACCAATGATCTACCTGCGGGTCAACATCGTCTTATGCCACATCTTACAGAAGTCTATACCGATCCATATCAGGGTTAACTTGCAGTCCGCAAGGAGTCCATATCATGTCATATTATCTTAGTTGTCCGGGAGATTGTTTATGATCCTGAGGAAGGCCTGGGTCCGTGTGGCGACGCACCAGGGGAGGAGTAAGTCCGTTGGCCTCGCTGTGAACAAAGCAAAAAGAAATTGCGTGATTTTCTCACACAACTTGTCACGCCAACTCTTTTGGCGATGAGGGACTGCGTTGATTTGCTCTTCCCTCGGTAGAGTCAATAGGGACCTTAGGATCAGAGTACGAGTACAAGATTAAGTACGAATACGACTTTCAAATTTCAAATCAGTCACATCCCCAGAATTCTTGCTCCTTCCCGTTGTTTACCAGCAGATAAGAAGAGTGACACTAGAAACAAGACTGGTGTGACAAGTGATTGTCTAAACCACGCAAACTAGATTTGAGGAGTCGTTGCGGTTCTCGTACTCAATCTTGTACTCGTAGTCATTTCCTGGACCATGTAACTGGTCTAAAGTCTGAAGTGAAAGCTAGAGAACAGTGGTAATCTGTGCTGCTGTTTATTATACTACATAAGATGGCTGGGGTGTTTGAGGTAGTTCTTGACATCCTACGCTTTACCGTTCAAGTGAAAGCTAATCTAGAATACTTCTTGTAGTACTGTTTATAATGCAACAAAAGGTAGTTCTACATTTGAGTCCATGGAAGAAGTCCTAAAACGTGACCATTGGAATGGAAGCTACTGAGCAGTACTTTCCTGTGGTGCTGTTTATTATGCTGTACAAGGTGATCCCAACTTTTGAGTCAGTGGGTGAAAGCCTAAAGTGTGACCATTCAAATGAAATCTACTGAGCAGTACTTTCCTGTGGTGCTGTTTATTATACTGCGTAAGGTATTTCTAACCTAAGAGTCTAAGAGTAAAATACTAAAGTGCGACCATTATTTTTTCCTTATCTCTCTGGCATTTACCAGAACATTTTCCAACGATACATACTGTAATCCCCCCTCCCCACCCACGCAAAGCCTAACTACATACTAGGGCAAAACTATACCTGCACGGAGTGAGTTGGAGGTGATGAGCTCGCGGAGGAGTGGGATCCACTCAGTCTCTCATTAGATGGATATCTTGGCATGCGCGGTGAGGGCGGAGTAAACCCGTACCCTGGTGATATGGGCCTGTTGGTGCCCAAAGGAAGGGGGCTGGATGAGGTACGGTCCCTATGCGATGTGCCGTGAGAGGTCATCTCATTAAAGTGCCTGGAACAAAAATTCAACATCACTACAAGTGCTCCGCTGTTAAATTAGGGAAACAGAACAGACGGGTTCAAAAGCTTTCTTCTGGAACTTTGAGGAAGAAGATGAGAATCTTCGCAAGTTTTGGGAGGGTTTTGGGAAAAGTTTGCAAACTAAAGGGGTCAAGTCACCTAAAGCTTTTCTTGAAAGAAAGGGGTTTAACGAAAATGGGTTTGCAAAAGATTTGCTTTATTCAAATATTTTAGAATTAATAGCAAACCACCTGATAATGAGAAAAAAAAAAAAAAAAAGAAAAAGCAAACAAAAACAAACAAAAAAACTGGGAAAAGTTTCGCTAGTCGTCTGAAATTGTCACGTAATTTTGAACGGTGAACCATATTTTCACATAGCACCTTATATCTTGGTTTTACACGTTACTACAACTTACGTTGTTCCTTTCCTGTAACAGGTCATTACAGTGATCCTATGTGAAAATATGGCTGATTCACTTAGTGTGAATATTCCTTACTGTCTGTTTCACGTAATTTGTGACTGACCGTCGGCAAACTTCGGTATTATTCGGATGACTTCGGAGATCACCGGAAAACTTCGAATGTTTTCGGAAATCTTCATTGTCTTGCGAAGATCATCGGAAATCTTCGGATGCTGTTGGTTGACTATTGAACATTTTCGGACGACTTCGGCTGATAATCGGAAATTTTCGGATAATTTTCGGTGCTCTTCGGACCTACCTTTCATCGTCCATCTCCAGACTGGACTCGCTTTCCGACAACTGTCGGCTGAGCGCTTCTCTTCTTTCCATTTCTCGGAGCAGTTTTCTTTGTAATCTGATGTTTTCTTCCTTGATATGGCGTTCTTCCTTGGCGTAAGCCGCCATCTTTTCACAATCTAAAGAGAGAAACACATTAATTATGCGTATCTGGCATACCCCGCAGATTTTGCCGGGGCGGATGACATCATCGCCAACTTGGCAAAGGTGCAGTAACCGTGGTGAAGTAAGCGGTCGCGCGACTAGAAGCTCTCAACTTTTGCAAATCCCCCTATTTAAATCTAAACCTGGACAAAAGACATTCTATTACCGTTTAGTAAGTCTGTGGAACAATTTAGACAATTCCTTTAAACTCTGCAACTCTGTTCTTATTTTTAAGCGTAAACTTCGAGCCAACTTATTCGCCGCTTTCCTTTCTGGTCTGTCTTAGCTTTTGCATAAAGATTTAAAATCTTGTTATTTTTAGCGACCATTCTGTAGCTTAATTTTAACTCTTGTATAACTCATTGCATCATTGTAACTTTTAGATTTACTACTATCGTTTTGACGTTTAATGTTGTAAATTAATTATTATTGGCACTGAAAAGCCCTTTTCGGGGAGTGTCATTAAAGTTTGTATTGTATTATTATTGTATTGAGAGAGAGCCTGGAATCGAGCTCATCGAACGCACTCCCTAATCTTTCATTATTACTTGTTTACAGTTATCCCCGCAGTTGCATATTCCTTTAGCGCATTTATTCAATATTCCTCTGGAGCAATATTCCTTGAGGCTTTAACGAGGGATAAATGAATTTGATCTAACGGTTGAAGTCTTTATCTGTAAAGAGCAATGATATTATATTTCCGGGTTTAATTTATTTATATTCCTAGAGTTCAATAATCCTTTAGAGAACGCACACAAAAGAATTCAACCGAAATGCCGTTCCCCCCAGTTTGACGATATAAGTAAGAGGAAATGTAAAAAAAAAAACCAAAATTTCCCTGACCCCGACGTGATTTGAACACGCAGCCTTCTGATCTGGAGCCAGACGCGCTACCATTGCGCCACGGAGTCAAACACACCATCTCATTCCATATTTGAGATACTAATCACTCACGTAATTAGGAATGTGTCTCAGGCAATTTTCTAAATCTCTCAATTTGCGCTATACATTATACATTAATTTCGTAAGTTTAAAATTTTTCCTCCTAGTTCAAGTATTTTCATTCTAATAGCAAAATAAAACGGAAAGGATATCCGACTGTGCGGGGGCGCATTGTTTTCAATTATTACAGCTGTTTAAACAAGGACTCTGAAACAAACCAGGCTAGTAGAGAATAAACCAAAAAATATCATAGGTTGACCATTGCACATACGCAAAACCTCAATTACTAATAACGTTTTAACTGAAATAATGCCAAAAGGTCTCGGCAACAGGAAACAAGAACTGATTCTAATAAAAAGCACAACGCTTTTGAGTTTAAAATGAGACATAAGAAGATGGCTTATGTACAAGCCAAAGCGTGTCTCATTTTTAACTCAAAAGCGTTGTGCGTTTAAATTATTACAATCATAACTTAGGATATATTATTCAACAACGAGTATGCCTGTGTCATTACTGATCATACATGTTACAGAGTATACAGGACACAAGTCGCATACAGCATAAACCTTCATGTAGTACACAAGGCCCAGCTCGCCCAATACTTTGTAAGTAATGTAGGTATTGTAAGTATTGCGAGCATTGTAAGTATTAATTAATATTAGTAGTAGTACTGTAAGTAAGTCACTTGCAACAACATGCACCATCGACTGTGATTGGTTGATTGCCCTGTGTATCTGTCTGGGTTAAGTCCTCAGTGTCCCAAGAAACCCACCCAGCATGCAGGATGTTTGTCCCATGAATCTAGTTTAATGGCCTTAGCTCCCACGAGTCTCCTGTAGCTCAGTGGTAGAGCATCCGAACTAGTAATCAGAGGGTCTTAGGTTCCACTCCTGATAGGAGCACTCAGATTTCCTTTTTCCAAGTATGCCTGTGTCATTTACTGATTAATTAAATAACACATCATTCTCATTTATAGTAGGTATTGTTAGTACAGTAAGTATTGTAAGTAGTATTTAGTATTGTAAGTGTTGTATTCTGTGTCATGTAAGGTCAACAAAAGAGAGCATCCGACCCTAGTGCGGGAGGTTATGAATTTGTTTCCAATGGAAACTCAGATATTTTTTATGTCCCACACTCATCATCAAGCTACTGGGCTCCACCATTTGTGAATAGATCTTTTCGCCAACCAAACTACAGTTAGCTAAATATCATAAGAGTTATTGTAAATCAGAAACTGGAAGAAATACATTACAATATAGGGGCCCTGTGATTTGGAATTTCACTAAAGCAAGACGGTTAAATTTCCAGACAGCTTCAATAGCTTTTAAATAAATTTTGGAAAAGCATTCCAAAGACATTGACTCTCTTTCTTTTGCCAAGAAGGCATGCATGATCATGAACAAAACAAAAAAGTTTACCATTCAATTTGTCAGGTCAAGAAGTCAGCTTTTTGGGGGTTTTTGACCTGAGACCCCACTGAAAAAGACGATTTAATGTACTGTATTTTTAATAACTTCTAATTGTTGTTTCTAAAATTTTTACTATCTAAAGAAATCGAATTGTTTTGTTGAAGTCAATTTTTTTTGTATTCAGTTTTAAACAATAGTAGGTTGACATCAGCCCTTTGGTTGCCCATAGTCTTAAACCTATTCATCAAATAAACATATGTATGTATTGCACGATCAGTATTACAACTTTCTAGTTTTTAACCGCAGGGAAACTGCAATACCACACTCTAAAAAAAAACCTATATGAAATTACTTGACAAAGTGTCAAACTTACAGTCTGCCTCTGACTTGGCTAGCTGTTGTCGAAGTCGTCTGATCTCTTCTCTCAGTGATGTAATGTGTGATGCTAAATCACCAACAGCGTCTTCTCCATCTCGGAACTGTCTGGGGGAGGGTGGTTCTGAAATTGGCTCTTCTAACTTCTCTTGTAACATCCTGAAAAAAGAAAGCATCTGTTGTAGACCTGTATTGTACGGGTATTTTACACCCCCTTCACACTGACGCATTTTCATTTGACAACGCATGCTTTTTTAACACGTTTTTGCCCATCATCCACACTAAAACACCAAAATCGCTAATGAAAATGGAGACTTCTGACAAAGGTTTGAAAGCTCCAGAGAATTTTAAAAGCACATCATTTTGATAATGCTTGTCTTTTTTTTTTTTGCAATAAGCATGGTGAAAAAGAAGAATTGAAAGACATAACTAGCATCACTTGTTCACTCAACATTGGTTTCAGTCCAGATCCAAGCACCTACACATGCACAATCCCAGGTCCCAGCCAATCTTTGGCAGTGATTAGTCACCAGGAGAGACTCTGGGAAAATCGAAAAAAAAATTTTTTTTTGATGGGCTGCCCCATAACTGGTCTGTCTTTCCCTTGAATTGTTTTACTGCAGAAATCCTATGGTAAAAAAAATTTCAGTAGTGCAGATTCTCTCCAGGTGGTGGCAGCCATGCCCATGCCATGCTAAGTTACAAAGAAAAAGTGGCAAGGAGACCAAAACTAGCAAGCTTATGTGTGATTTGGCCTCCCCAAAAACTAGTGCAAAGCATTGTAAAACATGCAAAATTTTAAGTCAGATGATTAGTTAAATTAGCACCACGCATTTATCACAAATTTAAAAACTGCCCACCTCTTCTCTGCTTCTAATCTATCCATTCTCTTCCAAAGTCTGTTAACTAACAACTCCTGTTCTTGTTCCAATGTATTCTCCAGATCCACTTTCTCTTTCCTCAGCTAGCGAAAACAAAAGAACATCACATGTTGGTTATATGGGTAACATATTTTCAAGTCACACTACGAGCCTCAGATGGTGGCCCACACAGCCAGAGCCTAACCTGTTTCTGTAGCATGAGGCAACTGGGAGTATTGCCACTCCCCCCTGGATAGGATGCTAGTCTATCACAGGGTTACCTGAAGCAGTTGTTCAAGCACCAGTTGTTCAAAGGCCGGATAACTTTATCCTGTAGATAAATCACTATCCGACAGTTTCAATCTGGGAAAAGATTTCAGTATTTCCTCTTGCACAAGCGAATATGCACACTCTAACCACGGTTAAGTTTGGGAGTGTACGAAAACCTTGGACAACGTTGAACGTGAAGAATAGTGCCTTATCCAGCGGATAAAGTTATCCGGCCTTTGAACAACTGGGGCCAGGCCCCAGTTGTTCAAAAAAAGATAACTTTATCCAGTGGATAAGCTGCTATCCAGCGGATAAAATGTACTCCAACCAAATTTTTTGGCAAGTTTTTCACACAATTCCATCTTTAGATTAGACAGATGCTTTTACTTTATACACAAACTATAAGGCTATAAGGAAATTCTTACACACATTTTATCTGCCAGATAGTGGCCTATCCAGTGGATAAAATTATCCGCTCTTTGAACAACTGGGGCCAGGGTGAAGAAAGACAATGTGGAGCAAAGTATCCTGTCTAAGGAAACAAAACAGCAGTGAAGAGACCAAGCCAGCCTCGAATTACAGAGCGTTTGATCTTCCGAATGAAAGTACAATGTGCTAACTACTAGCACCACAACGCTTCAATGACAGGAAACATACACTGCTGCATATCAATGCCATAAGCTCCTCATTTGATCAAGGTAGATGTGTCAGACTTACAGTAATCTGTTTTTTCTTCATGTTCGAAATTACCAGAATGGAAGTTTGAACAACAAGACCTGAGCACTGACAAAAGCAAGCTTCTAGGGTTGGATTATTGAGTCACATTTCCTGCATTTTTCTGGATTGGAAAATTGTTATAAAATTTTTAAATTTGAGACTTACAGTGTAATTCCAATATGTTTTTTATTAACAGAAAATATGCATGAAAGCCACCCACAGGTGATTGACAAAGTTCTTCTCTATCATTTACAGTCAACTCTCACCTTGCAGACACCCCAATAATACAGACAGCAACTTAGAAATCCCTGGAAAAATTAATTACAGACATTTGACTGAAATAAATTCCTGCCATTACGGACTCTGGGGTCCATTTCTCGAAAGTCCCGGTAACTTAATGGACCCGATAAGTGTCTTTAATGATAAATGTATTTAAACAGAAGTCAATGTTTATTACATGTAGCTTTGAATACTAAATTTTTAAATCTTATAATTTCATGAAAACACTGGCCAAGTACCATGTCTGTAATCATTGTGTAATCGGCAAAAAAAAAAAACATTTAAAAATATACTTATCGGGCCCAGTATTACTGTAGTTACTGGGACTTTTGAGAAATGGGCCCCTGTCTATTAACGACACTAACTCGCGGTCTCAATGGCGTCTGCAATAAAGCGAGTTGACTGTACAAACAGAGGCTCTTCATCTCTATTATTTTCTTTGCCTTTTATTCAATTGTGTCATCAGTGTAGTACCTGTTCCAAGGTGGTCTGTTTTGAAGTCACATCAGACTCCAGCTTGTCAATCTTTCTCATCAGTTTGTTCACTTGATATTCTTGTTCCTGCTCCAATGTCTGCTCCAGCTGAATTTTCTCCTGTCGCAACTAAAATAAAATACAGATTACATGTGAGTCAGGTTTTTAATAATTAAAAACCTGACTCAATTTACAATTATTGTAAATAATTATTTTATTGTAAATAGCTATATAGTAAGTGTAGGTTGATTTGATTTAATCTGTATAAAATTTTTCATTTTAGAGGGCCACAAGTTTGTCAGTAATTAAAGTTACTAAATATGAATTTTTGAAACATATATATTTAATTTTAAATACTGTTGTGTGTTACTCCCTTAATTTAAAGTAGTCTTACCTTACCGTAACTTACATGTACCTGAAGGCAAATGCAAGGGGACAACAGATTATAATTTTCCTCCTGTGTAATGCTCTTAGTTCAAATTTTGTCAGTCATCTTGTGGTGACCTTTGTTACAGTAAGAAACATTCCCAAGCACATATACATGTATAAAAATAATACTTGCCACAAATATTAAAAACGAACTAGTTTTCTATATGGCACAGTGTGAAGATCACTAAAAAAGCCTCTGATTATTTTGTGCCAAGGAAAATCAAGATGGCCACTCCACATTAAGACTCCATGATTGCTGTCAAACAAATTCACTATTCTTCAAGTCTTAATTTACATAACTGTAGAAAAAAATGTACAGTATTTACCAAGGGAATTGATACCAAATATTCTTTTGGATACATTGGTCAACAAGCATTTTCATGTTGTCTGGATATAATAAAATCTAATTTTAAAGAATGTCTCGATTAGTAAGTTGTATCACTTTACATTGACTCACCAAATTAGCAACCCTTATGACAGTTTTTGTGACCATAACTTTTTTTCTGGCCATTTCAACCAAGATAGTTGCAGATCAAAGACTGTTGTGGTTGCTTGTCATTTCATACAACCTCCCTACTCTGGCAAGTAAATCTATTAGCTCTTTAAGCCCCACTATCAAAAGGCATATTCTTCTCAATGCTTCCCCATACATTTCATAATAATTGGGAGAATTTGTTTGAACATCAAGACAATTTATATCTGGTGACCATTTACTTCATTCCCATGGCACAAATGTTTGCCTAAGTTGTAACACTGCAAGAAGAAGTTACATGTAGAAGCTGGTCGGGTAAGTACCTGCATCAGTTTTCTTGACAAATCATTTGTGAGGAATTCTTCTTCTTGCTCATAGTTCATAGCCAAGGTTTCTTTTTCTTTCTTCAGCGACTGGATCTTTTTCAGCAAGGTGTTGGAAATAAACTCTTCCTCTTGTTCTGCTTTAGCTTGCTGTTGGGTACAAGAAATAAAACAATTTATATAATTATTTCAACTGAGTTAGTGCACACAAAGGGCAAAGATATTGGATGCAAAAAACTGAGCTGTAATGATACACCAACAGCATGAAATGCAAGTAGGATTTGTGATTGAGTCATCACTTTTTCTCTCTCTATTGTGCCCACTTTTCTCAATGCCAATTCTGCTCATAGTTTTTCCATGTTATTGTAAATAAAAATCTTCAAAACTTGAGTCAGCAGCTTGTGTTTCCACTTGGCTTTACAGTCAACCCAGGTCACGCGTGAACAATATTTTTGAAATTTAAACGGAGTTTTGAAATTTACATGTCAGTTTTGAAAATCGCCAACGAGATTTCAGAGTTCCCATATAAATTTCCCTCGCTTATTGACGGTATGAAGCTATGAATTTTTCTTTACATTGTAAAATTGAATATTTCAAGAATAATAATTGTTTCCCAAGTATTTTGAATATTTTTTTCAGTTAATGCGTCTTTTTCGGAATGATTTCCAGAGAAATGTCCAACATTCCATTCACACGTCGGACATTACAAAGAGAAATTCGAATGTTCATTTCATTCTTGGAAATACTGTTCACATGTGACCTGTGACTGTAAAACATTTTATGATGTCATTTTATGGTCTATTAGGGCATAGACCCTAGAAAACTGCCATCAATTTGTTAAATGTACCTGAACTACGACACAATCATTAAAGTGATATGACACTTTTCAAGACGATACAACAGCATGCTCAGAAAATACTAAAAACAGTGAATACCAAATAATGTTTACTTCCATTCTAAAATCAGCCAACTTAAACAACATTTTATATTACTTCACTGAGCATGCTTGTATTAGCAACAGCTTTTTTACTGTAAAAATAACCGCCAAACTACTTTCTGCTGCCCCAAAATTACTAATATTGCATCTGGAGTGCTTGTACCTTTTCTGCTTGTTATTTCATTAAGACAAAATATAATAGAGTTTAGCTTGATTCTCAGACAGTCCAGGTCCCTTCTGGCCACACGAAGGAAGGGCGAGAGAAGGGTAATAGAAAGCTTCATGTTATATCAATTAACAAACCTTATCATTTGTATAAAATATACAAGAAAATTACACAGTCTGGCAGCAAAAGGAACTAAGGTTATTGGGTGCTCCCTGGCAAGAAATAATGGTGGTAGCAACACGCCCATAAGTGAACAATCAATGTGACAGCGACTTTTGATTTTGTACATGTCATGTCACGTGTGACCAGTATTTTTAAAATTTGAATGGACTTTTGAAATTTGCATGTCCGTTTTGAACATGGACAACGAGAGATTTCATAGTTCCCGTAGAAATTCCCCTAGTTTATTGACGGTGTAAAGCTATGAATTTTTCTTTACATTAAAGCATTAAGTATTTCAAGAATAACAATTGTTTCCCAAGTATTTTTAATCTTTTTTTCTGCTAATGCATCTTTTTCAGAAAGATTTCCAGAGAAATGTTCAATATTCCATTCACATGCAGACATTACAAAGAGAAATTCAAATGTTCATTTCATTCTCGGAAATACTGGTCATGCATGATGTGAATTGACTGTAAAAGATGAATATTAATGATAATAATAAGGACTGGTCCACCTCAACTCTGAGCTCTTAGGCTACTTGTGGCACAGTCTTCCTATAATAATATTTAACTACTCTGGGCTTTTGTATGGTTTTCAATAAACTTGAACACAAAAATTTCTGCTTTATTCCCTGCTCTGTTCTCTGGGGTGTTTCTAAGGTTAAATCCTTCCTTTACACCTTGCAGTGACTCTGGCAACTGAATAACAACATGTCTTTGACAGCTTTTAAAGGGACGGATGGCTACATTGTATGTATTGCAAAATGGTGTTCGTAGGGAAGGTACACATATTATCAAATATTGCTAAGTATTATAAATTTGTTTGTATGTCCTTTCCCTGTCTTTCTTTATCTAAGCAAATGCCTGAATCACCTTCATAAGAGGGAGCTAGAGAGAGTGGTGGAAAACAACATTTTATTGACATGCTTAAGAAGAGGAACTATGAGAATAGTTTATTATTCAGTGAGTGACACAGGCAAACTCAGAAAAAGGAAATCCGAGTGGAGTCCTATCAGGAGTCCAACCTAAGACCTACCGATTTCTAGTTTGGATGCTCTACCACTGAGCTACTGGAGACTCAAGGAAGCTAAGGCAATTAAACGTTCATGGAACTATGTTAGGACATCAAGACACAGTATCATGATCTATTTTTAGCAACACTTTGAAAATGGCAGTATAACAAGTTGGTCAAATATTCTTTAAAATTGCTATTCTTGGGCACAAATACTACATATAATTGTTCATAAACATTTTCAAATGCAGATGACCAAGATACCAAATTTCAAAGTGTGCTGACATTTGCAAGTTTTTCCTTAGTGTCCAAAAAAAATACTTACCATGATATTGACTTATCATAGCTCATTTCTTCTTTGAAAATTCGTTGGATTTTATCACGAACCAAAGAAAAGAAAATTTCTATGACACTTGTCCCTTTAAACATGAAGTATTCTGATGGAGAATGATTATCTATTGCGTTTACTTGAAACAATAAAATCTGTTTTGAAATCAAAACAGTGCACTATAATATGCTTATATTGAATATGACATACCATGTAAAAAGACGCTTTGTTTGACAAAACAATGACGATTCAAATTTTTGTACGTTTTCAGTCGTGCCAGCAATTTTTAGTATTTAAAGTCTGCTAAAAATTAATATCTCCATATGCAGAATGTTTTCATCATCAAAGACAAATACATGTTCTTGTAAATGATGTTATAAGCGAAACGCATAAGCGAACAGATTACGAGATTACATCAAGGATAACAAGCTTCGGATCGAATATTATTTTGTAACAATAATGTAAACGCTTATAACAGAAAAATAAAAAAAATTGAACGGGTTTCCTGTTACATAACTATTACTAGTTGCTTGGAAAGCTCTATATAGGAAATCTACATTTTGAAGATGAATTTGCGCAAAAGAAATAAATAAATCGCACCTAATTTTTCTTCCCGGAATAGTATGCATTTTGTCACGTAAGAGAACAGGCTTTACTAAATTTTTTCTTATAAAGCTAGCGAGGTTCAAAATTTGTCTGTAAATGAAATCGTAAGGATCGACCATACATATGAGAGCGCTTCGGCAGTACTTCACAGAACCGCTGTTAATTTTTTAAAAATCTTTTCTAATTATAAAAAGATTTTTGTGATATTTGGTGGATATTAACGCTTAACTTACAATTGAAACGCTGGCCTGTCGAAGAGCTCTGTTTTCCTCTTGAAGTTGTTTACAGCGTAACTTACAAGTTTCCAACTCCATTTTTAAAACTCTGTTCTCTTGTTTCAAGCGTGCAATAAGGTTCTTTTCCCTCTGAGCTACAGACGATGAGCTTTCGTCTGCGCTCATATCACTGTCGCTAAATCCCGTGGCCTCCATTGAAGAGCTCAAGGAGCCCGCCATCTTGGAAACACACAACCAGCACAATGCATTGCGCGCTCAAAAGGGCCTGATCACACTGCGCAGATGGAGGCCAAAGTCAAAGAAAGAAACAAACAGATAGTATTGTGTAAACAGCTGTATGTACATCTGGTTAATGAAGCCACTTTTTTCGTTACGTTCTTAACTGAGTTTATATTGCAATTTTCCAGGGATGCCTGTGGAGCTTGAGGATACCTGTGGAAAGCAGCCACACGAAAAATGATCAGTCAAGACTTAGCCTAGCCTCGACCTCGTAGAGGCCTCTTTTCCGTTCTATTCGCTGAACTGATGAACGTGAAGAAAACAGACCTCTGCCCTGGCCCAGTCGAAACGGACTCGCCCGACAGTTCAGCGAAAACAACGGAAAAGAGGCCTCTGCAAGCAGGGAACCTCAATCGAAGAAGGTTGGGGAGGAAAGATTTGCGTGACGAGCCAAAAGAACGTCTGCGAGGGAGGCTAGTGGCCTCTTGGCTCAAGAAAAAACTGGCCCCTTTCAGACCTGGTGCTCGGGTTCGGTTTTCAGCCACGGATAATCTGAACTTAGATCTTTTTGTTGCCCGCACTTCCTCCATAGGTACAGCCGAGCATTCGCGCACCGGTCCTGAACCGGCTTGGCACGCGCACTGGTGCCCGTTTCTCGAAAGTCCTGGTAACTTATCGGGCCCGATAAGTATATTTTTAAATGTTTTTTCGCCGATTACACAGTGGTTACAGACATGGCACTTGGTCAATGTTTTCATAGAATTGTAAGATTTTAAAATTTAGACTTCAAAGCTAACGAAAATTGGCTTCTGTTAAGAAACATTTATCACCAAAATCACTTATCAGGCCCGGTAAGTTACCGGGACTTTCGAGAAACGGGCCCCAGGGTTGAAAGGGATTTCTCAGTTCCCTCGCTTTTTGTCCATGCCTCCCTCGGCACTCTCGGCCGTGCCCTTTCCAATGCCCTTGCACGGTTCTGTAAAGAAAGACATTCGCTTAGTTTCCGAAACCTCCGGGAAAGTTTTGATAAACGGAACTCACCGCTTCTTACCGTATTTCTTAGCACAAGTTATAGACGGTAAGACTGATCGTTATACCATGCAGTAATAAATAAATAAATAAATAAATAAATAAATAAATGAATAAATAAATAAATAAATAAATAAATAAATAAATAAATAAATAAATAGAATAAAAAAGTTGGATTTATAAACGGAAAAATATATGTGTAAAAATTGTCCGATACTTCAGCTTGGAAAACAAGCGTTCTTTGGGGGCTACAAGATGGTACTGGTCCCGTAACGCATTTACTTATTTTATTCTTGCCTCCAAAGAAGGTTTATTTTCCAAACTGACATATTGGGCAATTTTTATACATATATTTTTGCAATTGATAGACAGACAGAAAGCCTTTATTTCAGCACGATTAAAATTAAAGCTCTGCAAGCTTGTGGGGTCGTACAAAATAATAATAAAACATGAATATAAAACTATTTACACAGTAAAATCCTCACATCCTTGATCCTATTTTAAAATTCCCTATATATATCCTTTTTTTTTCTGTTCGTCATTTTTACTGCCTTAAGGCCCGTTAGGGTCGGTCTTGCTATCTAAACCTTATCATCTAAAGTATTTCCTGATCAAGGTCTGCAAAAGATACGGCATTTCTGACCGTCTTGTCGATGTGGTCTTGCCAGACTTGTTGTCACAGGCTTTCTATCCACTGGCTGTGTGGTGGTGGACAATACAAACATGAGGTTGTGCCCTAGGTACTCCTGTGAAACCGCGAATGAGATTAGATCCTCAAAATATAGACACAATTTAAAGCGTTTTGAAAACCCGTTTTATTGACAGTTTCATTTATCTCGAAGCAAAGTTGATAATTTCTCGTTGCTCAATTGATACGTCCGTTAATTCCCAAAAATTAATCTAATCAATTAATTTCTTCTAGTTCTAAGAACAAAACAACAACAACAACAACAACGACAACAACAACAACAATCTTTATGTGTACTCTTGCCTTATCAGGCCCGTAGCAAGGCTAAAACAACTGAGGGGGCTCAGCAAAATGGTTAAACAAAACCAACACCCCCCCCCCCCCCCCCTCGTCACCCCCCAAAAACCAGACTGATTAGGGAGTTTAAGATGCAACGACAACATAAAAAAGAAACAGAAAAAAAAGTAGATTCATTAAGTAAAACAATAACTTTGCACCTGCATCACACTTTTTGGTACATTTTGTTGCCGTTTCTTTTACGTGGACTACCATGTGAAGTTTCCTAATTTCACGTTTGAAGGAGGACGTAAACAAAGGACGACAAATTTTTCTTTCTCTTTTAAAATTTGGCTTTAACCGGGCAGTAAGAATCCGACTGTGGGAGAATTTTTTCTCTGGCTCTCGAGAGGATATATTTGAGTGTCTTTCGACAACGCGCGAACAGTAAATTGTTATACACTAAGGAGGTCTAAGGACATTTTCATTGCTATACATGAGCGGATGCCTTAGAAAACAAGTAGTTTATTTTAACAGCTTTTAGGGCTTAAGATTGGTTGATTTCGATCCATTTTGGCTCTTATTTCCAATTCACAAGGTAGGAGTACCTTTGTTGTTGTTGTTGTTGTTGTTGTATATAAAACAAACTGTTAGCGAAGGAAACTGAAAGGTAGTAAACACGTTTTTAAAGGGCTTTGAAAAGGCATTTGCAGCGTTAGAGTTTAAGACTGATTGCTGCACATTTATTTGGTTTAATTATTTATTTTTTGGCAAACTGTTTTGTTACTTCCAAAAATTCTGGGGGGGGGGGGGGGCTCCAGCCCCCCTGCCCCTCCCCCTGCTACGGGCCTGCTTATGTGAAACCGTCATTGCAAAAATATTAGAAATAAAATGCCCATTTCCCATCCTGGTCCTTTCGCAGTTTCATTTGTGAATAGACAATATATATAGGAGTTGAGTCGATCGGTCAGAATGGAAAATGTTAGTTACTCAGAAATGCACAAATAACAAAGAAACGAAAGTGTTATTTTACCAGGAATCTCAGTTTAATCCTGACCGTACCGAAAAAGATGGCCGACTGGTACTGATTCACCCATAATTCTTAGCGTACGATAACCCTAAAAGCTTCAAACCTTCAAACCTAGCATACACAATGTTGTTAGCACAGGGACGAATGTCCCAAAATTTACTGTCGTCTATGTGCCTATTGGCTGTGTTAGGTTCGCATGGTATTGAGATAAAATATACAGCGACCATCTTTTTCCGCGTACGGTGGACATGAGCAGCTCTGTTATCGACTCCTTCGTACAAGTACAAACAAGGAGACGTCACCGTGAAGCTATAGATAGTGGAAAAGTCACGTGTACCGACGTGAGCGTACGGAGGTGGGGCTGGGAGCTTCGCTAAAGACACAAATTTATTCTGGCAACAAATTCCACCCAAATTACTTACCTGATCCTAGGCAAGAGAAGAAAGACAACCCTACATTGCATGAAAATAAGGCTCTATCAATTCATAAATTTGGATGCCTGATGCAACAACAAACATACTCTTCTTGTCTAGTGTCATGGGTTTCGATTTCCATCCAAGCCTGATTTTTTCCTCATGTTAAGTCAGCACACTCTAGTTACTTCAGAATGATACCAGCCAGTTTTCGTCCTGAGTCGGTTTGGATTCAAAAGATCTGTTACTTGAAGGGTATCTTTTTCCTTGAGTGAACGGCGTAGCTTTTTGGCAAAGTCTGGTCCTAGTACAAAAGCCTTGGAGGAGCATAAGAAACAGAGTACGGGAGGGATGGGTATCTCAAGGAAAGGAAATTTTTCCTCTCAGGAATATTTTGCATAACGTTTTTTACCGGAGCCTGGGCCTCATCATCACTTTTGGAATGGTCCGTCCCAAGAGAGGATGAAGGTATGTTCGCCATTCTCTTTTAAGATCAATTCGCGAAAGACGCGTAGCATTGCGTGGGAATCGGTTCAGCTGTCCACGTGGGTAAAATTCAGGACATATGATTGGCTATCACTTAACCCTCTTGGGACACTGGATCTCGCGGGAGATCTCAAAATAACTTCAGGGGGATTGGGATTACCTCTCTTACCTTCATCCTCTCTCTTGTTCGTCCCTAATGTGCATCAACTGGGAAACTCAACAGAAATCAATAAATGGTCAACAATCAAAAATATCAATCTTATACTTCCTCTTTAACATTTTTTATGTTCAATTCCATAAGTATTAGCTAATTTCATTCTTGAAAGGTTAAATGCTTATGTTATATGTTTTTTGTTGACAATGGACAAAAGGAAAAATTGCATGCGTTCGCATAAATTACGTTAAATTCAGCGCTCGAATATAGTCAAATTAAGCTCACAAGTGAAGAAGGATTGGGTCTTTCTCGTCGTTTACATCCCCTAGAAAACAGTCCTTTCACGATTGTCTTTATGCTAGTATTTTCGATCCATTGCCTTCAAGTCACAGCCTTATTCAGTCGGCAACCAAGCGAACTCTTGGCCGGAATCCCGCAGTGCGGCGCGCGGCGGCTGAGTTCTTTGTAAAAGTGAAGAACAGCTCACCTCCACCGACTGTCGATCGACTGTTGACCGACAGATTACCGACAGTCGACCGACAGTCGGTGGAGGTGAGACACCGAGCCCTCAGCCTCCTCGCCTTGACTTAGAAGAACACGCCTGGTTACGTACCAAGGCATTAGGACTGACTCGCAGGAAGGCTTTCGTAAAACGACTGCTCTCTAAGCTTTGTTCACGAAATGCTGTTTGAAAATGAAATAGCCGATGCCTTTACCTTGCACAGATCAAAGGCTTTCGTGCGAACGTTAAAACAAAGGACTACACACGCTCGCAGCTCTTCCAACATAAATTGCAGCATCATTCTTATCAATATTAATCCTAAAGATGGCAAGTTTCAGAACCAGTCGCTCAGCTAAACTATGGTTTTCTTTCGAGCTTGTCTAGATCTTACACTAAATTAAACACTTCGCACTTTGTAAAATTATCAACTTATTCTCTTTCCTTATGTTACTGATAATGATGAGATACGCATCGAGACATTAGACATGCCCTAAAAACTCACAAACTTTTAACTAATCAGCTAAAAACAGCCACCGAAAAGAGCCCGCCTTCGGAAAAGCACAGAGCTTCTTGCTTGAAAAAAATTGCAAGATATTAACGTCTTCATTGAGACTCACAAACTAGTCAAACGTTTCCACGCAACCGAATTTCAAAAATTGAAAAAACTACCGATTTCTTCAATAGCAGAGATTTCAAACGCATTCGGTTTAGAAAACTCCACAATGCAATCACAATTTCCTGTTTGAACTTGTCTTACTTATGTTTAGAAATGCAGCTAATCCTGATTTTGGGTGCTTACTTGTCTCTATAAAGACGTAACTCCTTTTACGTTTCCGTTCAAGAGAAAGAAAGTTAAATCCAGGTTTCTGAAATTATTACACACGTTACACTCTGACTGGCGCGCCTAGCCTTTTGGGTCCAGGGGCTTACAAATTCTCTTTACTCTGTTTCATCTGATGCAACTGAACTAAACTACGCTGAACAGAAGCAACACGAGGATGTTCAGGTCCAAACCTGTCCAAATATATTGTCAGCGCACGATCATAATACTCTCTCGCTTTCTTGAGGTCGCCCTGGTCACGTAGTACATCACCCAATTCACAACACAAATGCGCCACAAAAACATTCTGAGGTCCAAATGTCTGCAGTCTAATAGCTAGAGCACAGTCATAATACTCCTTTGCTTGCACCAGGTCACCTTGATCACGACTTACAGATGCCAAGTCTGTATAACAAGCTGCCACCTCAAGGCCTTGAGGTCCGTGCTTTGGCAGCACAATGCTCAAGCTACGCTCATAGTATTCCTTTGCTTGGTCCAGGTAACCTTGGTCATGGAGTATGCGACCCGAGAGGATATAAGAACGGCCGACATCAGCATGTTGAGGTCCAAGTTTGTGTAGTCGAATGGCTAGGGAACGTTCGTTATACTCCTTTGCGTTCTCCAGATCACGTTGAACAAAGAATACAATAGCCAGGTTATAGTAAGAAGTTGCAACAGCAACATGCTGAGGTCCAAACTTTTCTAGCCAAATAACGAGAGCACGAAAATGATATTCCTTTGCCTGCTGCAGGTCACCTTGGTCACCGAGAACAATACCAAGATTATTAAAAGTAGATGCGATATCAGTATGATGAGGTTCTAGCTTTTCCAGCCGAATGGCCAGGGCGCGTTCATAATACTCCTTTGCTTGCTCCAGGTCACCAAGGTCAGAGAGAACATCAGCTAAATTCTTGTAGGAAGCTGCAAAATCTAAATTGTGAGGCTCAAGCTTTTGTAACCGAATTTCCAAGGCACGTTCATGATACTCCTTTGCTTGCTTTAAGTCACCTTGCAAACCAAGTACCTCAGCCAAGTGATCATACAAAACTGCGACATAAACATGTTGTCGTCCATGTTTGCGTAGCTGAATGGCCAAGGCACGTTCAAAGTATTGTTTTGCGGGTTGAAACTCACTCAGGTTTCTATGAATAATGCCTATGGAAATAAGAACACTGTCTTCTGTTGCATTTGCGTCACCAAACAGCTTACCGCCATGCAGAATTAATTTTAATGCTAAATCACAGAACCGTTTTGCTGTATTATAGTCGCAAACATCATTACAAATGTGGCCAAACTCAACAAAATAATCTGGATAATATGCTATATTGAACCCAATGTTTTTAACTAATTGAGATATGTCGCCTTTACTGTACGCATTTTCAATGTTTTCGATTAAGGATCTCAAATGCGGAGCCACGTGCCAGCTCTTAACAAGAGAATTTGATCTCCTTAGCCGGATATTTTCTGTGAACTGGTTGAATGATTCAATGGCTCCATGAAGGACTGCAAGGTGCTGGCTTTCTGAAGAGTTCCTAGCTTTTGTTTCGATTACATCGTGCACAACCTGATGTAGACTGACGAAGACATCATTGTCCTCTTCTTTAAGTAACAAAGGTGAGCTTTTTCGAATCCTTCTACGAATTATGTCTTCATCCTTCAATTCGTCATCTTCCCTCGGAACGTTTTCGTTTTCTACATTCAGAATGTAGTTTATCACAAGTTCAAGGTTTAGTGGTTCTCGTGCACAGAGAGAAATGAATCTGAATGTGTGATTTAAAACCTTGTCAGATGACATCACGTTTTCAACAGCAAGTGTAATCGCTGCGGTCATCGACTTTGGATAGCTTGGGTTGGTCTCAGAAAGAATGGTCGCGGTTTGAGGACGGTGGCCTTTCTCCAGTTTTTCCAAGTAGTCCCTCCAACCAAAATTTGAAGATGCATTACTTTCACGAACTTGCTTGACAAAAGTGGCGGCGCCTGCTAAGGCAAGAGGTTGAAAGTCTAATGCCCGTACAACTGCTTTCTCCATCTCAATGTCAGTGACACCAGAGAGCGTGGCTAATAAGGAAGTGGCATCAGCAAGCTCCATGCCCTTGCTCACTGAGATATGATTTATGTACAGGTTTGTTGGCGGGATTGAAATAGCGTCCTGTGTTGTTATCAATATTTGGCCTCTGAACCACTGTTCATTTCCTGGCTCAGGCAAGTGGGGCTGTACACGGAATGTGCTTGTAACATTGTCAACTAACAGCAGCCAGGATGTGTAAAGCTCCACCTTTGCACCAACTAACGACTTCAAATAGGCAATCTTTTTCTCAGTGTTCAAATCGTTGGAGTTAAAGGTGTTTGTAGTGGCATACTCTGGACACTTCAGATGTCGAGCAAAAGAGACATACGATTCTAACAATGATTCAGCGCTTTCAGCATTAAGAGTCATCACAAATGTAGACGTGTGCGCGTTGTCTGCGGTCTCCTCGAATATTTTCTTTGCGACGAGGCCAGCCAACTGCGATTTGCCACTTCCAGGATTTCCAGAGATGTACAGGTAACTTAAGCGGCCTTCATTGGCGTCTTTAAGCTTTTTTAGCTGTTGTGTTATTCTAGCCTCCTCGTTGTCTCGTCCTGCAACGACGTGTGAAGGCTTGGCGGGAAGAACACAAAATGGAGAAACTTCAGTCTGAAGTTGGTCTTCAAGGATTTGGCGCTGTTTTTCTTTTTCTTGAAGCTCCTGTTTAAGGTCGTCAACTTCTTTCAAGACCTTTCGTAATTCTTTCGTCGGGAAGCTTGTCTGACTTCTGATTTCTTGAATCCGGGTAGTAGAGAGGCCAAGTGCTTGAAGAGCAAGCTGCACTTTAGCAATAGCAATTTGAAACTCTGCGTCTGAGAGACAGCCTTGTGGCAAATGAGCAAAGTCTTCATTGCGAAACTTCCTGAGGTCATCTACATTTGACTTGAGTGCTGCATTAAGACCGTGTCCAATGCTATCGGAGTACAGGATGGCGTAAAACAGCATGGTGCAATCCCATTTAGATGTATCTCCATTTATCATGGTACCTAAAAGACGCGCGTTTCTTCTTTGGTTCCCGGGAGACTCCCCGTTATAGAAGTCCAGTCCATTTCTTGGCTCGTCTTTCCATTCCCCCAATGTGGCCTTGAAGCGGTTGTCCCATTCTTGTTTGAAGATTGTTCGGAGACTTTCGGATATTAAATCAGTGGTGACATAGCAAATCCTATAGTAGTTCAGTTGCTCCTCGCTGTAGTCGAGTCCAGTCGCCATACTCAGCCGGGATCAACCTTTAATAAGCCTTTTTCAGAAATGAAATTGTTTGTTAGAATAACTTCGCCGGGAGTGGTGCGTTAAAAAGCAGAACCTCAAATGAATATAACATATAAAACTTCTGTTTTAGAATACCAGTTGTTGAAGGGATTGCAAATCATGGAGGGAAGAGAAAGTTAAACGGCGACCGTCATCAGAATGGTTTTTGCTCCCCTTCCTTCCAGTAAAACGACAGCTGGTCTGAAGTACTAGTAAAAGACTTGCAACTTGAGAATTTATTGGCAACATTGGTAGGGATGGACAGGGGCGGGGTTGGAGTGCTGAAGAAACCTGACGACAAAGTTAAATTATAGTTTTTCCTTATTTGTACGGAGTATAATTACCCAGTCTTTGTCAGTTTTTTACACTTGCAAATTAACAAAGGTTGCCCCAACAAGAATAACCATGGAAAAGACGTTTGCTAACATCTTTTTAAAGAAAATATTTTTTTATATTTGTAACGTTCATAAATGGCATGGCTTCAGTCTACTAAGCAACTCACAGCGAAACAATGGACAAAGACGAGAATGGATCCTAAAACCAGTTTGATAACATTATCGACCAATGCCCCCTAACCCCTCCCCCTCCCCCTCCCCCCTCCCCCATCCCTCTTCTTCGTCCAATGATCGATAGCGTAAGGAACGCGAAGTCTTTTGCAGCACGTCAACAACATTGAATGGTGAGAAAGGGAGGGATACGCAATCAAGGCAAAAGTGTAACACCATTTTTTTAACTTGTTGCAGCCATTGTTGGCACTGAAACAATCACAGCTGAGTTATATACAGGTCCAACGAAATTAGACACTCTAAGGAATGGATCTGCATACTCTCTGATGGTCTGATAGACCTTGTGGGAAGTAGCTTTAACTGCTGCTGCTGGAAGTTCGAGTCTAATCTCGTACCCAGATCTCAGTCGGTTCGGAAATGTCGAAATGTGACCGTGGGAGGTCTGGGTACAAGATTAATTTGAGTCTGGAGCCGAGTTCGAGACGATGGCTGTAACAATTCGCCGTCACCAGAAGGACCTGAAGGGGGAGGGGGATGAGGCATCAGGCTAGGATTTATAAAATGGATTGATCAGAAGAACCCACACTGAACAAGCGTTTAACTCTCGCGAGGTTAAATAAATTTTGCTTATGTTTATATTGGCAAACGTAACAATCTGATGTAGTGATCTTCAATAATTAAAAGAAAAAGACCTGCCATGATACTTGGTGCTTGTAAAGCAACTAGGCTTCGTTCTAGGAGATAAATATTTACTGGGTGAGTTCAATTTGCTTCAAGCTTTTTATATATTATGGAACTTTCGCTCAAACGTTCTGTGCCAGTTCTGTGCAAAGCTGTAACCAACTTAAATACTCCACAAAAATCCTTGTTGCAAAAGACAGCAAAATTTTCGCGTGAAGCAGTCCATTAATGCGTAGGCACAAGCGTTTTGGTGACGGCAAATTGATTTTTAGCCATTGCGTCGAATCACGGCACGAGTGTTATGGACCATGACATGCAAATTTCTAGACTCAAAACGGAACTCGAACTGTTCGAAACTATTCAGTAATTGTCTTTAAGCGACAAAGGTTTCACTCCTTTCTGGGTATTAAATAGATTCTTTAAGTGAAAGTTTTCTTGTCTTTTGTAACAAGGTTTTTGTGAAGTATTTCAGCTGGTTACAGCTTGTCAACTGGATTCTAGTACGTTCTAGTGGACAGCATACTGGAACCGATGTGAGCAAAAATTCCTTGACTATTTCATAGCTATGATCTTCGTTGTTTTCTGAAAAGTCGGTCCACAACACTCACTTACACAAGAGCTGCTGTGATCTGTTGCTCGTGTGAGAATAGCTGGCGACTTATGTCAGTTTTCATAGGCAAAGACACCAAGAGAGAAATTGAAGCAGATTTACTGCGATAAAATAACATTTTGGCCGGAAGCAAATTTTAATCGCACAGCTCGGCATAGTTCACCTTCGAATTCGCTGCCCCTAAAATGTCAGAAATGTGCTTACGTTTCAATATGTTATAAGAAAAGCATTTTGCTTACCTTGTCTACCTTTACTAAACGGAAAATGTTCCTGTTAGTCTATCGTAGATTATTCGTTACAGCTGATGCAGATCAGTTCTGAAGTCAACAAGACGGCAATGACGAGACGCCTGCTCCTGAAACAAATTAAACAGCAATGTAATAGACATCGAAATTAATTCGATGTTCGTACGTAGGACGAAAGAACAACTGAACCAGCCCGAAAGTCACGCGAAATTAATGCGCTGCCGCTACCTGCGAGAAGTACACGTCCTCATCCAGTGATTTTGCTTTGGTTTCAATTCCTGTTAATCGCTCTCAGGCCGGTGAAGTTTCACTTTCTCTCTCTGAGCAAAAGGAAGTTATCTCGCGCATGATTCTAAAAACTATTGTTTTTTGGATCACGAGATCCAAGTCACTATATGTGATAATGAAGTAAAAATCACGCAATACTATTTTGTGATGCCGGTCGACCTTGCATTAATATTGCATGTAGCCAATTAAAAATCCCTGTGCAGAATTTTCGAGATACGAAACAAAGCTGTGGATTGATTCTTCATTTCTATGTCTTTTTGGTGGCATACTGGGGTCGTCGTTCGCGTGAAAAATCGGGAAATAATTTAATTTATATTTCTTTGCACATGAGAACGAAACAAACGTCACGCGAACTTTCTGAGTGAAATTCACCGTGGGACAAGTTTATAATTAGGGAATTGTAATTTATTTTAAAAATGTTTGATTTGAGCTTCAGGCAGGAAAACACTAAGAACACAGCGAAGTTTCCTGTGAAGTTTCACTGCACATTATCTTCAGAATTACCTTGCAAACCAAATGTTCGTGGCTAGTCGCGGCGCCAAGAGACTCTTCAGAGACCTTCAAAATTTATAGGCAAACTTGTTGAACATCATGCCCAAAGACCCGTTCGCAGATTCAAGATGTTAGCAAACCAAATATTGACGGTGATTTTAGTCACATGAAAAGAACCAGAAGGCCACTTCGCTAAATCGCAGATCGGAAATGTGTTTACTCGATGTTAACAGTATGACAACAAGTCAAAAATGAACTTGCGCATGCTCGGTGAGAGGTGTCCCTAACTGCCTGATCAAACATGTTACTGAGGGAGCGCCCGTGCGTGAAGCCCGCTTGCTGTCTAGGAAGTATATCCAATTTTCTACGGCTGAAATCAGTGCCGAAATTAGAGTTCTTGACAAAAAAGTTGCTGTTGCCGGTGAAAGAAGATTTCCTTGAAAATGCGTTTTTTCAGTTTTATTTTGATGTTATCCGTTTTGTCGGTGCAGCAATTTCTTGCAGCATCGCTGAACAGCTCAAAAGGCAGCGAGAGTAAAACTAAGGACGGATACACCTTCAACAGCGTTTACAACTTGGGTTTGAGTTCTTTGCAAGGGAAGGAAATTCTCAAACGGTTAAATACCATTGTACAAAAACTTGGCGAGAAACAGTGGAGAAGGCCATCGAAAGGTAAAAAATTTGACCCTTCATCGTCGGTTCGAGATAGACTGCGAGCAGTCGCACGCGCGCAAAGTCACGGTAAAAATTATCAAATTAGAGAATTGAACGAGGAGGCTTCACCGCTCGCTAAATCCATCGCACGCTACATAATTTATGAAAGAGACTGCTCGCATTCTATGTTCGGGAGAATCTTCTATCAGTCCTGATTTTGCATTGACCATTTTAATGTTGCCAAACTTAGACCTTCTTTCGTACAGTTAGTGAAAAAATATTTCTTTTCGCTAAAAGTTATGAGTATTTACTGTTTTTAATTTTCTTCTGTGTATGCTACGAGATTTTCTTGGGTCGTAAAATTTTGTTCATGCGTTCGCGCTCACCACGAACGCGCATGTCTGTGTCACGCATGTGTGGAGGGTGGAGGGGGTCGGGGAGAATGAACACTATAAAAGCCAACGACGAAAATAGAGAGCTCCACTGAAGAGGCTGTGAATTTCATTTAAATTTCATGCTCTTTTAATTTAATCCACAGCAAGATGTCCACCGGGATGGAAAGTGTTTAAGGATTCCTGTTTCGTTGCTTTCATAAAACCGAAGGCTTCATGGAACGATGCACGCTATGTGTGCAAATCTCTTGGAGGAGACTTGGCTAAAATCACTTCGGCAGCTAAAAACCGTTTTGCTTATGGCTTAATAGCAGGTAAAGTTCACTTACTTGTGATTTTGACCGTTTTCGAGGAAGAGAGTTAATTTGAACCTAGAAAAAATCTGGTGGGATGGTTTAGGATAACTCCGCGAGGGTCAGTTGTGTGATTTCACAAGGTTTTGTTTCATAGATCGAAGCTTAACGGGCGTGTTATTTATTTATAATTTTTGTTTTTTGGCTGGCACCAGCTTCCATCACTTGCTAGAACATCTACTGTACTACCACTCTTTATCACTTTATATAACAATAATTGTATCAAACAAATGCCTAAATATTAGTGAACAAGTTATTGTCCTTTTCAATAGGTTGCCATAGCAACAGTAGAACCCTTAATTTACCTTTCAGTGGTTATAACTAGAAACGAGTTCGGTGAGTCAAGAGTTGACCTCAACGAAAATATTTTACATTTCCCTGGGAACTGAATCAGCGGAATTCTTGATTATACTTATAATAAATCTTGGACTTTTTTGAATAAGTTGCGATTTCAAGGCCCGATTTTGACAGCGACATAAGGATAATGCCTCAATGGTCTGTTGATTTATCACCGTTGTTCTTGGATTACTAACGTCAGAATAACTGAAACAATTTCACAATTTACCAAAATTGAATAAATCGACCTCAGTAAACCTCGGTAAATACTCAACTGTAATCGCAGTATTGCTTATTTATGTCACTTTTTCTAATTTAGGGGATCTTGCCAGCTTGACGTACGTTTATTTTGGTTTGAAGAAGGGAAGAAACGGCAAATTCTACTGGGTAGACGGAAGCAATCTTGTCTCTTCATTCTGGGATAAAAATGAGCCTAATGGTTCTGGAGATTGTGGGATCTTTTGGAGTGGTACAGCATCACGCAGATGGCACGACAGTGGATCCTGCAACACCAAAGGTGGTTATATTTGCGAGATGGCCTTCATTGCCTAAGGGACAGGTATAACTGAAGCTATGATCATTTCACAAGGCATATCTAAGAGATCGTCAATCTCGATTAGCATGAAAGTAGACCTGATTAATAAAGTTAACCACAAAAGTTAATAAAGGATTGCCTATTTTAATCAAAGAGTGGGACCTACATTTGCGCATTATTATTAACTTTAACGCGCACCAATAATTATTCGTATTCTCGGTATTGCGGAACTAGATCTACAATCTTGGACAGATCAAATGAAAAATTAAGACCACCCCTATTTCAATGATGGAAAAAAGGCGCGTTTTGCTTTGCGCGCGAATTCATCATTGATTTCGGGGGAGGGGGGGGGGGGGGAAGGGGAAGGGGGGGGGGGGTAATATTTCATTTTAATCTGTCCAAGATTGTAGCTTATAATGGTGGCTTTTGCGGGGGGAAATATTTAAAATATATATTTGCCGGCAAGCGAGAAGATTCCTCCTCTTAGCCTCGCCATAGTGCAAGCTACTGTAGTTCTATTTCAATACCGGGGATTCGAATAAAGTCCATTTCCGTTGCGGCCAGCAGCTAAAACGCCTCACTCCAGACCTCTTTAGTGATTTAAACTGATCGCCTAAAGCGGAACCCAACTGCTACTTTTAACCCCTAAATTATTTTCCAATTGTTTCTTGCGCGCTTTATTTGATACAAACAAAAAAATTAAAAAATTAAGTGTCATCTTTGACACTTTTTGATATTTATTTTTATATCAATCCTATCCGAAAACATTTTCAAGTGTCACGCATCTCCAAGGAACTTTCCTTTCAGCGTTCATTATCTAATATATATATACTCCTTGCAAGGCAAATTACCAGTAAGGCTGTTATAGGTCGGGGTGCTGGCTTTTTACAAACAACGAACCTCTCTTTCCCCATTCTCAACCACTACTTCCTCGGAGGGCATAATTCGGCTTAATTTTATAATCTCAACTAAGGAAATACTACCCTTTATAACCTCTTTTACGCAACAATGCCAATGGCTGACGGAGCGACTATTCAATGTGATTAAGGACAACAGCCTCCACAAATTACATGGCCTTTTGCCGCCACGTAATCTTAGTACCGTAGCTTTAAGAAGAAAGCGCGCTTTTAAAGTACCATGCTATTTGTAGAACAATTAGATTTAAGAATAGTTTTATCATGCGTAACGCGGCTACTTTCTAATGGCTTTATCATATATCCGCGGCTGTTTTTTTTTTACTTAAACTGTTATTTATTTATTTATTTATAATAGTTTTTTTATCCTTTCTCGTATTTTAGTATTATATATTGTACAGTCCGTCATCCAGCCTCTGGGCTGCAATGGACTTTTTAATAAAGCTATCTATCCACAAGGGAAGATTTTACTTTCTCACGCGCAACTTCCGGCGGTTGATTTCTAGTTAATACTAGGAACTACGATCGTCTTTATTGAATCAGGAGATAAACTTTCACAACTCTTCCTCCAATTTCTCTGCTTAACCACCCCTAGCCCCCACCACCACTCAATCAGAAAGAGTAAGTAAATTAAAAGGCTCCTGCAAGTGAAAAACTGATAATTGATAGAACCGATAAATAAGTCACTACTTGCTGCTCTCTGTGCTTTGGGGTTTGCTACGCCTACCTCAGTAACTTTTCTTAATTTGGCGTTTAATTTTCTTAAAATTCTTAGGCTTCAAGAAATGTCTGTGTATTACAAAGTAAGAAGTAGACAGCAAGATCCATTTGTTGTTGAAATTAGTGAAACTGGAGTCCTTAATTGGTAGTGAATTTTGACCTTGTTTCAGCAACGTTTAATCGCTTTAACGTGCAAAATGGATAACACTCTGCAACTCAAATCTACTTCCTTTTGGATTATAAACTATCCTCCACTATGCTACTTAACCTCCTAACCTTTTTTAAGCAACGAAGGAAGTTCTTTCTTTTATTTATTCAAAATCAGGATATATATCGAGCTGATAAAACTATTGAGGAACATGTCATAATTTATTGAATCTGTGGATACGGTTTCAAACTCTAGATGTATCTCCCCTCCACACCCCTCTCGTTGTTTTACTATAGCCTCCAAAGTGAACCAATTTTTTTTGTGTGTGTTTTTTCATAGTTCTTAGGCTGCAAGAAAATCTGTGAAAATGGGAATACATAGCAAGATCCATCATTAGTTAAAATTACGGAAACTGAAGTGAATATGAAGTCCATGATTGCTTATGAATTTTGACCCGCTGTCAATCATTTTAATGTACAAAATGGATTATACTCTGCATCTTAAATCTTCTTCTTTGTGGATTATAAACTATACTCTATTATGCTACTGTTAACCTCCTAACCCCTTTTAAGCAACAAAGGAAGTTCTTTCTTTTATTTAGTCAACATCAGCAGGAGATCGGGCTGATAAAACCAGTGAGGAACATGTCATAATTCATTGAATCAGTGGATAAGGTTTAAAAATCCGGGCGGTGCACCCCTACCCATGCCAAATTTCGAGAACTAAACTACCCCCCACACCACCCCCTCTCAGCGCTCTCACCCCCACCAGATTGAATAAAAAGATCATTGCATGTGGAAGCTGATAATTTATAAAGTCTAAAAATATCCCCTCCCCCCCCTTTCCCCCCGTTGTTCTCTTGTTTTTTTTTTCTATGGCCTTGAAAGTGAACTATCTTTTTTGGTGTGTTTTCTCATATATTTTAAGCTGCAAGAAAACCTGACAAAATAGGAATACATAGCAAGATCCATCCTTAGTTGAAATTACGGAAGCTGAAGTCTATGAATTTTGACCCGCTGTTTCAGCGATTGTCAATCGTTTTAATGTACAACTGAAGTGGATAACATTCTGCCACTCAAATCTACTTTCTTTTGGATAAGACACTATCCTCCATTCTGCTACTGTTAACCTCCTAACCTCTTTTAAGCAACGACGGAAGTTCTTCCTCCCATATATATAACTCCCAGGCGCTCTACACAGCTCACTTGGTACTCTCAGTGCCACCGAAACACAAGTGGGTGTTACCGCGTGAAAGGCGTTCGTCTTCAACATGAGATTTTGCTTGATGATCTTGGTTTTTAGTTTTGCGTTGCTAAAACTTTCCCTGGCGGCTTCGCTCAGCAGTTCAAAAAGCAACAAGAAAGACGATCAGGGATACATATTCAGCAATGTTTACAATTCAGGTATGAGTTCTTCACAAGGGCTGGAAATTCTCAGACGCATGAAAACAGTGGAGGAAAAGCTGGAAAAGATAGAGTCCAAAGGCTCCATCAAAGGTACAACTAACGTAAGCTTAATACACTTCCTTTTCCTTCCTTTTGAAGAGCTTCAGCCATTATCCCCTTCGCAAAAACTAGAGCATTCTTTTCGGAGATTATAATGGTGATAGGATGCACATGTGCGTGTGGAAAGGTGAAAGAATACCTAAAAAAAAATACTGGTGTCGGTCATAGTGAAATGCATCCTCCACTGAACTGTTTTATATCCCGGCATCAGTAATAGGCTTTGTTTATAGCATAGAAGCCGGCCGCGGTGTTACGAATGTGGGGAGGTATAATTGTTTTAGCGTTTTTTCCTGGTTAGAAAGTCCCTCCATGTAGCTGGTTCTTGTTTTGCCTCTTTCCTTTGCATGGTCACGGAACTTGATTTCAAGTAGCAAAAAGCTCTTTTTCCAGTTCAACATTAGCAAGAAAACAGGTGAAAGCTGACAGAGTTCAATATGGTGGTTGCGAAAACTGCGTTACAACTTTGCAGCGTCATAACTTTCCACAACTGTTTAGACTTTCTTCTACAACAAATAACTGAACTTTAGACATTTTTCGGGTACTATTTGGACCATATCATACCGGCAAAAGTGACGCGGAAAGCAGCTGAGAAAAAATTCACTTAGCTTAAAAAAGTACTTACGTGTCTGAATACATATTCGTAAATTGTAAGCTTTTTTCATTCATTCAACTGTAGCAACGCACGCAGCGCCTCCGTTTTGGCGCCTTTTTGACTTTACTGTGAGAGTCATGTGATCAATGATGCCGCTTACTCCAACTTTCCACGTCTTCTTTCAATTGTTACCTTTTCGTTGAGAAAGTCTAATTCCTTAAATGTCAGCACCGAGGATATATTCCCTAGAACTGGAATGTTAAAATTTGGTCGCCATTTTGAACGGGTAGGAAAAAAATTTCAATTTCTCCACGCGCAATCCTGGCCATTTACACGCGTGCTCGTACGCGCGTACGGCGCAATTTTTTTTCTAAAAATAGACTTTTTTGGTATAATACATGGAGACAAGCCCACGTGTCAAAATGACATCTCGTAACGGTCTCCATCCCTGATTATGGCTCCTGATATTGGTAAGTCAAGACTTGTTAACTTTGATGTTACCATGGCAACCAAACTTTGACAGGCAGGTTTTCAGAAATCGGAAGTTTCCTGTAAAATATAACTTTCTTAGCTTTGTGATCTACCAAAGGGATAATTTAAGGCATTTCAGGATTTAAGTGTGCGTTTGTCGACTGAAACTAGCGTAAAGAGATAACATGCTACTTCCTTTCATTCTGTTTGAATTCAGTCACAGCTCGATCGCCTCGATGCCCACCGGGATGGAAGGAGTTGAATGGATCATGCTACTTTGCTTTCATTAAACCAACGGCCACTTGGACCGATGCACGCGATGTGTGCAAATCTCTGGGAGCCGAGTTAATCAAAATCACTTCAGCAGCGGAAAACGCTTTTGCTTATGGCTTGATATCAGGTATGGAACTTAAGCTAGTTTTATTAAACATGAGCACATTCTTTCCCCCAAGACGGAAAGTGTAGGATGGTGTAACTGCTGTTATTTTTGGTACTTATCATGCCTAATTCTTTGAAAATACCGGATTGATTAGCCAAGTTACAGCAAGGTGGGTGTCTGTTTGTTGGCAGGCCGAAATCACGACGCCATCCAAAGAAGAAACATTTCAATTCTTAAGTACTGTTTGTTGACAATGGGCTTTTGTAAGTTAAACAATAGACTTGTCAAAAAACAATATTAATGATATCACGGGTCTCCCCAGTGCTTCTCGCAAAATAAATTCTTCCCCTCCTTCTCGTTGTTTTGCTTTGTCCTTGAATGATAAATGTTTCATCATTGATACCGTAAAGTCTTATATATTTACATTTCTCCACCTTTGAATGCTGGATCTAAATGAACGACCAGACTTGAGGCCAAAACATATTCATGTAGAT
>NW_028145672.1:392500-415000 GCF_977016875.1 Pavona decussata | reverse complement strand
AATAAGTTTGGTTTACACGTACAGTATTAGTATGATGTTTGACACACGCATTGTATTAAACAGGAGATTCGGCAGCAGAAAGTATCATTATCAATGTGGCCCTCTGCCTGAAAACGACTGCGTGGGAGGCTAAATGTTACAGTCAACCCAGGTCACGCGTGAACGATATTTTTGAAATTTGAACGGAGTTTTGAAGTTTTGAAAATCGCCAACGAGATTTCAGAGCTCCCGTATAAATTTCCCTAGCTTATCGACGGTATAAAGCTATGAATTTTTCTTTACATTGCAAAATTGAATATTTCCAGAATAACAACTGTTTCCAAAGTATTTTGAATCTTTTTTACACGGAATGCCCGCAGGGCATGACGTGTCTAGGTTTCGGTCGGGTATCTTTTTCTTCATCGGTGTCATAAATGTGCATATTAATTTATGCATTAAACTCTGTCCTCCCCTAGTAAGGATATATTGTTCTGATTGTCTTCAACAGAAGCGGCCCAATCAAAATCTATTTTTCAGGCACATATCACGAGAGAGGGGACCCACTCATCACTTCTGTGTGACGTCAAATCATCATTTGATTTATTCATTAAAACTAGATTAAATTCTTCCCTCTCCCAGAAGGGATCTATTGTTTTGATTGTCTTGAACAAAAGCGGCCCAATCAAACTCCATTATCTGCGCGTATATCACGAGGGAGCGGACCCACTCATCTCTACTTGTGTGACGTCAAAGCAAATCATCATTTGGAAAAGTCGTTTTCGTTCAATGGCGGCCACATGTCTGAATTTAAGACTCCGGATCTGCCGTTTTCAGAGAGAAAACCAACCTTTTTCAAGCAGTAAATCGAAATAATAACTTCTAGGTAGTACTCGACAGTTGAAACGGCGGAAATTGGGAGAGTTCACAGCAAAGAAAATCCGCTTCAAAAAACAGATCGAATGATCAACGCGAGGGATTAGAGCTAGAGGAGGCCAGACCAGTTCAGCGGGGTCATGACGTTATTGCATAGTTATTTCTGGTATGATTCCTAGTAACACAACGATAAGTATCACGCAATATATCTGAATAAAACCATTCAGACAATTATTTCAATGGCCAAGGGAGGATATTTTTTAAATATCTGCGAAACATACAATGGGGAATAATTGGGGCTACATTAAGCATTCCGTGTAATGCCACTAGAGGGGCATCTTGTTTTCAGTTAATGCGTCTATTTCGGAACGATTTCCAGAGAAATGTCCAACATTCCATTCACAAAGAGAAATTCGAAAGTTCATTTCATCAGTTGGAAATACTGTTCACGCGTGACCTGGGTTGACTGTAAAGCCGACGTCTTCATTCTGTGAGAATTGAGCGGAAGTCTAACGCCAGAGCAAACCACAACAAACAGGAGGTGTTAACACAGGAAGTGTGACAGGGCAGTCATGCAATGAGACGAAAAATACGTCACTGACTGGTATTAAATCGTCATTATTTTGACAGTTACTGTTTCCGAGTTACCGCGAAGTACGGCTATTTAATTTGCTGCCTTTAAATTAAATTCTCGGTTGCTAAATTTAATATTGATTGTCGCTAAATTGCAAGTCTGGGTGAGAAGATTTGTGTTCCGATTCCCAGGTTTTCAAATCTTCTTAAAAATATGACACAATGAAACCCCGACATTAACCTGCGATCAGACTTTTTGTTTGATCGGGGGAGCGCGAAAGTGTAGCAAGCGCGAGAGTCCGTGGTCGGGAGAACCCGACCGCCGACTCACGCGCTCGTTTCACTTTCGCGCTCTCCCGATAAAGAGAACGCCTGATCACAGGATACACCGACACCGGAATAGCCGGAACACGAAACTCTGCGACAGTAAACACTGGAAGTCGGAACACCGGAACACAGAAACTCAGAAATACTAGAACACGGAACACCACCGGAACACCATTCGCTATTTCGACCAGTAAGTTTAGTCAGTCTTCTGCAGTAACTAGCGGCCTCCGAAAATTAAATCAGAACGTAAACGCAGGTAGGTAATGGCTAAAAAGCATCGCAGCAGTTCATGAATATGTGTATGTCAGCTGGCGTGGCTTGACAGCTGCATTGTTTTCTCTAGAGTCAAGCCAAAATTTCCGCCTAAACCTGAAGGAACGCGTACGTTATTATTTACGCAATTATATATTTTAAGCGAAAGATTGTAGTCAGAAAAGATCAATAAACATCCAGGATATGAAGACTATGAAGGTAATCCATTTGTTACTGAATTAAAAAAATATATGCGAGGGTTTTTGGCGGACGAATTCTACCCGGCATCCGCACATTTTCGCCGGATGAACGTCAGTGCGCAACTTTATTTCAACAGGATGGCCTATCAGTAAGCTCAAAGGCTGATATCCATAAGGGCCCTGCATCTGAAAAAGTTTAATACTTACATAAAGAATTAAGATTACATAATTTAAGAAGTCTGAACGTCGCGTGGTCAGTTTAACCCAATCCGGTGGATATTCTGGTGAAGCAATTCCTATTTATATCTTTGCCTCACGTTTTCATTATAACTAACCAGGAAAGAGAGTTCACTGTCTAGGTTTTTCCACATTTGCATGTGGTCGGCTCTCTTTATTTACATATCATGGTCGATAACGTCTCTATTAAGGAACCAGAAAACTGCTGTTTTCGTCCCGTTATCAGATCAGCGATGGAGAAACTTCTTTTTCCTGTGATTGGGGTGGTCATTCTTGTTCTGAGTGTCAGTCAGCAAGTGAAAGGGAATGCTGGTAAGAAACAGCTGATATTTCAAACACTTCTAGCTGCACTGGAGGTAACCACAGTAGATCCTATTTTAGGGTTTTCCGTGACCACATCGCGACAGTTATTTTGATGGATTAAAAGTTACGTAATAATACTTCGACTTGAATTCAATACAGGGAGTATGAAACAGCTTTATATCTTAAACCCCACATAGTTATTTTGAATTTGTACCATTCCAGAATTACATACACAGTGTCCGACTAAGTCAGTCTTTCCATTCGGCCAAACTCCGTACAAGCTTATAACTGGAAACAAAACATTCGATGAGAATGATGTATTCAGTAAATGACAAAGGCATGATACGCGGAAAAAAATCCGAGTGCTCCTATCAGGAGTCGAACCTAAGACCTTCAAATTGCAGTTGCTGTTAATTGCAAAAGTTACAAAATAGAGCAGTACAGATTATCACTCGGACTGATTACTCTATCAGATTATCAGATGTACTAAATTCTTTGGAGTGGACAAATTTAGAAGAAAGAAGAAAAAGGCACTTATAAGTTGCGATGTTTAAAGTACTCTGCTGCTACCAAATTATTCTCTTAATGGTTTTTATATTTCCCTCTAGACTTTAGAGTTTCTTTGTTGTCAATAAGTTTTAGTTTCGGTGGTCAAATCAACGGATATGTTTGCTCACGTACAGGCAACGAAACAATGCTTTCAATCAGCTAGTTAGCTTTTCCTCGAACGTGTTCACTCGCAGGAAAACGCTCAGTTCTAGTCAACATGCCATCGTGTACAGAACGTTCAAGACTATAACTCAAGTATAACGCTGTAAAATCCCTAACGCAGACACAGAAGTAAGTCTCTTTACTTTGTGCATGTTACTGCTCTTATTGCCTTTTTTGTATCGGATTTATAAAGTTTTCACGTTTGTTTCTTATGTTTGTAATAGCTTTAATACTTAGTCTTTTTATAGTTTTCGTTGTATTTACTTCTTAGTTTTCGAAACCGCTTTATACATCGCTTTGTTACCGTGCCGCTTTGTTATCGCTTCGCTACACATCGCTTCACTCCCAAGCATTGTTAACGTCTCCACCGCTTCTCCGGCTTCAATAAACTTTGTTTGGTTATCTTACCGTCGTGAAACTTTGTTGTGGCAAACCGTTTTCATAAGCGCGTATAGGAGTTCTGTTTCTTAACGTGCATGGGATTAACGACCGTCCCGTGAGTAACGATCTGCGCTCACATATTCAATAATAATTGTCCAACGTATCTTCGGGAGCGCTTTCATAGAACCTCTGAAATTCATGCCAAATTTTTAGGGGTTCTAACTATGATCTCCAATTACCACTACCTAAAACTAGTTTTCTTAAGCGTTCATTTTTTTATCGGGGTTCAATGGCTTGGAACCAACTGTCTTATAGAACACGCGAGATGAGGGATCTTACTAGCTTTAAACACGCGATATCCTAGGATATAACTTTTTATCATGTTTTTTTTTTTTCATATTTGTATAATGACTTATTTCCTGCTGTTATATTGTATTTTAAATTATTACTATTTTTACTACTATTATTAGTCTTGATTACCATATAAACTAGATAGTTACGTTTATGACAGTCGATATGAACAGACACAATTGTCATTCTTGTGCTAATTATTGTTAGTTAATCTCTAGTCCTAATTTTTATAATTTGTAATTATCACACGGCATGTCTAAACACCAGCTTGCTGAGCCATTTACCGTGTTGAAATAAAGTTGATTGATTGATCGATTTATAGTTCGGGTGCACTACCACTGAGCTACAGGCTACAGGAGCCGGGACTCGTAGGAGCTAAAGCCATTAAGGGGGCCTAGGAATTAACCTAAATTGGAATGAAATTTCAATAGGTTTTAAGAAGGGATAGAAGAAAGAAAATGATTTTTGGAACACTAACAGACAGTTGATACCCACGCAAGAGCACCCCAGGTTGCTAGTGGACTAACTTGGTGTCCTTCTATTAATTATTAACTACAAAATACTAATTTTAAAACTTCACTAATTCTTCAATATTTCTTAGTTTTCTTAATTTTACCAATCCTTCTAAAAAAACTCTCTCCTCCCAAATACACCCAAAAATCAACCAAAACTTCACAAAACACCCCACAACATCGATTCACGGGATGAACATAGAGTTTTTGGATTGCTTGAAACGTGTACGAGATATTTCCATTAAATTAAAAGCCATGTCAAGTGCAATAAAATGGTGCAACTGTCTAACGCAACATAATAAGGGCTTTAAACTGATTCTTAGAACGATTAGTGACACTTTCTTTTGTCTATCTAGCGCAACGTGGAAATAAACTAAATACTTGGTGTAACAACAGTTACTACATGTATAACGGCAATAACGGGTTCCGGATAAACTGATCGTTGAAATTCATCTAATTCAGAAAACTTTAAAACAACAGCAGTTCCATTTTCATCAGGAATTCCCAGCGAATTTCGTGCATGTTAATTAAATAAGTACAAAAAATTTAATTTTTTGATAACAGCCATCACTTAACCATCAAGCACTAACATCGCATTTGAACTACCCGAAAATGCATAAATCAAAACCTGCTTCAGTGAGCAAAATGGCCCATCGCCACAAAATGAGCGATCAATCAGGGGCATCCAATGGGAGTTTTCTCTCAGATCCTTTGAAAGGCTATTTTAGGCTATCTGGAGTGCCTTTAAAGCTCTGTACATTCATTTAAAGCTGCGCTATAATATTTTTATCTGTTCGGTTATTCTGGGAGAACTTGAATCTTTTCGAAATTACTAGGGCATTTTTGTCCATTTTCCAAAAAACTTAGGTCTTATTTTCTTTCCGTAAATCTTAGCTGACCTTTTGTCGGTACCCGAAACAACATTTTTATCAACCCGAAAACACCAAAAAGAACGCCATAAAGAGAACATAATAAAGAGAACGCCTGATCAGCAGGTTACACCGACACCGGAACACGAAACTCTGCGACAGTAAGCAGTGGAAGTCGGAACACCGGAACACAGAAACTCAGAAATACAAGGACACGGAATACCACCGGAACACCATTCGCTATTTCGACCAGTAAGTTTAGCAAGTCTTCTGCAGTAACTAGCCGCCTCCGAAAATTAAATCAGAACGTAAACGCAAGTTGGTAATGGCTGAAAAGCATTGCAGCAGTTTATGAATATATGTATGTCAGCTGGCGTGGCTTGACAGCTGCATTGTGTTCTTCTCGAGTCAAGCCAAAATTTCCGCCTAAACCTGAAGGAACGCGTACGTTATTATTTACGCAATTATATCTTTTAAGCGAAGGATTGTAGTCAGAAAAGATCAATAAACATTCAAGATATGAAGACAATGAAGGTAATCCATTTGTTACTGAATTGAAAAAATATTTGCGAGGGTTTTTGGCGAACGAATTCTACCCGGCATCCGCGCATTTTCGCCGGATGAACGTCAGTGCGCAACTTTATTTCAACAGGATGGCCTATCAGTAAGCTCAAAGGCTGATATCCATAAGGGCCCTGCATCTGAAAAAGTTTAATATAATACTCATGATAAAGAATTAAAATTACATCATTTAAGAAGTCTGAATGTCACGTGGTCAGTTTAAACCAATCCGGTGAATATTCTGGTGAAGCAATTCCTATTTATATCTTTGCCTCACGTTTTCAGTACAACTAACCAGGAAAGAGAGTTCACTGTCTAGGTTTTTCCACATTTGCATGTGGTCGGCTCTTTTTATTTACATATCACGGTCGATAACGTCTCTATTAAGGAACCAGAAAACTGCTGTTTTCGTCTCGTTATCAGATCAGCGATGGAGAAACTTCTTTTTCCTGTGATTGGGATCGTCATTCTTGTTCTGAGGGTCAGTCAACAAGTGAGAGGGAATGCTGGTAAGAAACTGATGTTTTAAATACTTCTAGCTGCACTGGAGGTAACCACAGTAGATCCTATCTTAGGGTTTTCCTTGACCACATCGCGACAGTTATTTTGATCGATTAAAAGTTACGTAATAATATTTCGACTTGAATTCAATACAGGGAGTATGAAACAGCTTTATATCTTAAACCCCACGTACTTAGTTATTTTGAATTTGTACCATTCCAGAATTACACACACAGTGTCTGACTAAGTCAGTCTTTTCGTTCGGCCAAACTCCGTACAAGCTTATAACTGAAAACAAAACATTCGATGAGAGTGATGTATTCAGTAAATGACAAAGGCATTCGCGGAAAAAAAACCGAGTGCTCCTATCAGTAGTCGAACCTAAGACCTTCCAAATGTAGTTGCTGATAAATTGCAAAAGTTACAAAATAGAGCAGTACGCCGGATTATCACTCGGACTGATTACTCTATCTTATCATCAGATGTACTAAATTCTTTGGAGTGGACAAATTTAGAAGAAAGAAGAAAAAGGCACTTATTAGTTACGATGTTTAAAGTATTCTGTTGCTACCAAATTATTCTCTTTATGGTTTTTTATATTTCCCTCTAGACTTTAGAGTTTCTTTGTTGTCAATAAGTTTTAGTTTGGATGGTCAAACCAACGGATATGTTTGCCCACGTACAGGCAACGAAACAATGCTTTCAATCAGCTAGTTAGCTTTTCCTCGAACGTGTTCACTCGCAGGAAAACGCTCAGTTCTAGTCAACGTGCCATCGTGTACAGAACGTACAAGACTATAACTCAATTAAAACGCTGTAAAATCCCTAACGCAGACACAGAAGTAAGTCTCTTTACTTTGTGCATGTTACTGTTCTTATTGCCTTTTTTGTATCGGATTTATGAAGTTTTCACGTTTGTTTCTTATGTTTGTAATAGCTTTAATACTTAGTCTTATTATAGCTTTCGTTGTATTTACTTCTTAGTTTTCGAAACTGCTTTATACTTCGCTTTGTTACCGTACCGCTTTGTTATCGCTTCGCTACACATCGCTTCACTTCCAAGCATTGTTAACGTCTCTACTGCCTCTCCGGCTTCAATAAACTTTGTTTGTTTATCTTACCGTCGTGAACCTTTGTTGTGGCAAACCGTTTTCATAGGCGCGTATAGAAGTTCTGTTTCTTAACGTGGGATTAACGACCGCCTGTGAGTAACGATCTGCGCTCACATATTCAATAATAATTGTCCAACGTACCTTCGGGAGCGGTTTCATAGAACCTCTGAAATTCATGCAAAAATTTCAGGGGTTCTAACTATGATCTCCAATTACCACTACCTAAAACTAATTTTCTTAAGCGTTCATTTTTTTTTTATCGGGGTTCAATGGCTTGGAACCAACTGTCAAAAAAAAAAAAAAAACACGCGAGATGAGGGATCTTACTAGCTTTAAACACGCGATATCCTAGGATATAACTTTTTATCATGTTTTTTTTTTTCATATTTGTATAATGACTTATTTCCTGCTGTTATATTGTATATTAAATTATTACTATTTTTACTACTATTATTAGTCTTGATTACCATATAAACTAGATAGTTACGTTTATGACAGTCGATAGGAACAGACACAATTGTCATTTCTTGTGCTAATTATTGTTAGTTAATCTCTAGTCTTAATTTTTATAATTTGTAATTATCACACGGCATGTCTGAAAACCAGCTTGCTGAGCCATTTACCGTGTTTAAATAAAGTTGATTGATTGATTGGTCGATTGATAGTTCGGGTGCGCTACCGCTGAGCTACAGGCTAGAGGAGCCGGAAGTCGTGGGAGCTAAAGCCATTAAGGGGGCCCGGGACTTAACCTAAATTGGAATGAAATTTGAAGAGATTTTAAGAAGGGATAGAAGAAAGAAAATGATTTTTGGAACACTAACAGACAGTTGATACCCACGCAAGAGCATCCCAGGTTGCTAGTGGACTAACTTGGTGTCCGTCTATCAATTATTAACTACCAATTCTAATTTTAAAACTTCACTAATTCTTCAATATTTCTTATTTTTCTTAACTTTACCATTCCTTCTAAAAAAACTCTCTCCTCCCAAATACACCCAAAAATCAACCAAAACTTCACAAAACACCCCACAACATAGATTCACGGGATGAACATAAGAGTTTTTGGATTGCTTTAAACGTGTACGAGATATTTCCATTAAATTAAAAGCCATGTCAAGTGCGATAAAATGCTGCAACTGTCTAAAGCAACATAATAAGGGCTTTTTAGCTGATTCTTAGAACGATTAGTGACACTTTCTTTTGTCTATCTAGCCCAACGTGGAAATAAACTAAATACTTGGTGTAACAACAGTTACCACATGTATAACGGCAATAACGGGTTCCGGATAAACTGATCGTTGAAATTCATCTAATTCAGAAAACTTTAAAACAACAGCAGTTCCATGTTCATCAGGAATTCCCAGCGAATTTCGTGCATGTGGATCAAATCGGTACAAAAAATCTGATATTTTGGTAACAGCCATCGCTTAACCATCAAGCACTAACATCGCATTTGAACTATCCGAAAATGCATTAATCAAAACCTGCTTCAGTGAGCAAAATGGCCCATCGCCACAAAATGAGCGATCAATAAGGGGCACCCAATGGGAGTTTTCTCTCAGATCCTTTAAAAGGCTATTTTAGGCTATCTGGAGTGCCTTTAAAGCTCTGTAGATTCATTTAAGGCTGCGCTATAATATTTTTATCTGTTCGGTCATTCTAGGGGAACTTGAGTCTTTTCGAAAATACTAGGGCATTTTTGTCCATTTCCCAAAAAACTAAGGTCTTATTTCCTTTCCGAAAATCTTAGCTGACCTTTTGTCGGTACCCGAAACAACATTTTTATCAATCCGAAAACACCAAAAAGAACGCCATAAAGAGAACACGATAAAGAGAACGCCTGATCCGCAGGTTACACCGACACGGGAACACGAAACTCTGCGACAGTAAACAGTGGAAGTCGGAACACCGGAACACAGAAACTCAGAAATACTAGGGCACGGAATACCACCGGGAACACCATTCGCTATTTCGACCAGTAAGTTTAGCAAGTCTTCTGCAGTAACAAGCGGCCTCCGAAAATTAAATCAGAACGTAAACGCAAGTTGGTAATGGCTGAAAAGCATTGCAGCAGTTTATGAATATATGTATGTCAGCTCGCGTGGCTTGACAGCTGCATTGTGTTCTTCTCGAGTCAAGCCAAAATTTCCGCCTAAACCTGAAGGAACGCGAACGTTATTATTTACGCAATTATATCTTTTAAGCGAAAGATTGTAGTCAGAAGAGATCAATAAACATTCAAGATATGAAGACAATGAAGGAAATCCATTTGTTACTGAATTGAAAAAATATATGCGAGGGTTTTTGGCGGACGAATTCTACTCGGCATCCACGCATTTTCGCCGGATGAACGTCAGTGCGTAACTTTATTTCAACAGGATGGCCTATCAGTAAGCTCAAAGGCTGATATCCATAAGGGCCCTGCATCTGAAAAAATTTAATACTTACATAAAGAATTAAAATTACATCATTTAAGAAGTCTGAACGTCACGTGGTCACTTTAAACCAATCCGGTGAATATTCTGGTGAAGCAATTCCTATTTATATCTTTGCCTCACGTTTTCAGTACAACTAACCAGGAAAAAGAGTTCACTGTCTAGGTTTTTCCACATTTGCATGTGGTCGGCTCTTTTTATCTACATATCACGGTCGATAACGTCTCTATTAAGGAACCAGAAAACTGCTGTTTTCGTCTCGTTATCAGATCAGCGATGGAGAAACTTCTTTTTCCTGTGATTGGGATCGTCATTCTTGTTCTGAGTGTCAGTCAGCAAGTGAAAGGGAATGCTGGTAAGAAACGGCTGATATTTCAAATACGTCTAGCTCCACTGGAGGTAACCACACTAGATCCTATTTTAGGGTTTTCCGTGACCACATCGCGACAGTTATTTTGATCGATTAAAAGTTACGTAATAATACTTCGACTTGAATTCAATACAGGGAGTATGAAACAGCTTTATATCTTAAACCCCACATACTTAGTTATTTTGAATTTGTACCATTCCAGAATTACACACACAGTGTCCTACTAAGTCAGTCTTTTCGTTCGGCCAAACTCCGTACAAGCTTATAACTGGAAACAAAACATTCGATTAGAATGATGTATTCAGTAAATGAGAAAGGCATACGCGGAAAAAAATCCGAGTGCTCCTATCAGGAGTCGAACCTAAGACCTTCCAACTGCAGTTACTGATGAATTGCAAAAGTTACAAAATAGAGCAGTACGCCGGATTATCACTCGGACTGATTACTCTATCAGATCATCGGATGTACTAAATTCTTTGGAGTGGACAAACTTATAATTAGAAGAAAGAAGAAAAAGGCACTTATTAGTTACGATGTTTAAAGTATTCTGTTGCTACCAAATTATTCTCTTTATGGTTTTTATATTTCCCTCTAGACTTTAGAGTTTCTTTGTTGTCAATAAGTTTTAGTTTCGGTGGTCAAACCAACGGATATGTTTGCCCACGTACAGGCAACGAAACAATGCTTTCAATCAGCTAGTTAGCTTTTCCTCGAACGTGTTCACTCGCAGGAAAACGCTCAGTTCTAGTCAACGTGCCATCGTGCACAGAACGTACAAGACTATAACTCAACTGATAACACTGTAAAATCCCTAACGCAGACACAGAAGTAAGTCTCTTTAATTTGTGCATGTTACTGTTCTTATTGCCTTTTTTGTATCGGATTAATGAAGTTTTCACGTTTGTTTCTTATGTTTGTAATAGCTTTAATACTTAGTCTTATTATAGTTTTCGTTGTATTTACTTCTTAGTTTTCGAAACCGCTTTATACATCGGTTTGTTACCGTACCGCTTTGTTATCGCTTTGCTACACATCGCTTCACTCCCAAGCATTGTTAACGTCTCCACCGCTTCTCCGGCTTCAATAAACTTTGTTTGTTTATCTTACCGTCGTGAACCTTTGTTGTGGCAAACCGTTTTCATAAGCGCGTATAGAAGTTCTGTTTCTTAACGTGGGACTACCGACCGTCCTGTGAGTAACGATCTGCGCTCACATATTCAATAACAATTGTCCGACGTACCTTCGGGAGCGCTTTCATAGAACCTCTGAAATTCATGCCAAAATTTTAGGGGTTCTCACTGTGATCTCCAACTACCACTACCTAAAACTAATTTTCTTAAGCGTTCATTTTTTTTTTGGAACCAACTATCAAATAGAACACGCGAGATGAGGGATCTTACTAGCTTTAAACACGCGATATCCTAGGATATAACTTTTTATCATGTTTTTTTCATATTTGTATAATCACTTATTTCCTACTGGTACATTGTATTTTAAATTATTACTATTTTTACTACTATTATTAGTCTTGATTACCATATAAACTAGATAGTTACGTTTATGACAGTCGATATGAACAGACACAATTGTCATTTCTTGTGCTAATTATTGTTAGTTAATCTCTAGTCCTAATTTTTATAATTTGTAATTATCACACGGCATGTCTGAAAACCAGCTTGCTGAGCCATTTACCGTGTTTAAATAAAGTTGATTGATTGATCGATTGATAGTTCGGGTGCGCTACCACTGAGCTACAGGCTACAGGAGACTCGTGGGAGCTAAAGCCATTAAGGGGGCCCGGGACTTAACCTAAATTGGAACGAAATTTGAAGAGATTTTAAGAAGGGATAGAAGAAAGAAAAGGAGTTTTGGAACACTGACAGACAGTTGATACCCACGCAAGAGCACCCCAGGTTGCTAGTGGACTAACTTGGTGTCCGTCTATTAATTATTAACTACAAATTCTAATTTTAAAACTTCACTAATTCTTCAATATTTCTTATTTTTCTTAATTTTACCAATCCTTTTAAAATATCTCTCTCCTCCCAAATACACCCAAAAATCAACCAAAACTTCAAAAATCACCCCACAACATCGATTCACGGGATTAAAATAGAGTTTTTGAATTGCTTGAAACGCGTACGAGATATTTCTATTAAATTAAAAGCCATGTCAAGTGCGATAAAATGGTGCAACTGTCTAACGCAACATAATAAGGGCTTTTTAACTGATTCTTAGAAAGATTAGTGACACTTTCTTTTGTCTACTGTAGCGCAAGGTGGAAATACTGGCTAAATACTTGGTGTAACAACAGTCACTGTGGTGTAACAACAGTTACCACATGTATAACGGCAATGACGGGTTCCGGCTGAAATTGAAATTGAAATTCATCTAATTCAGAAAACTTTAAAACAACAGCAGTTCCATTTTCATCAGGAATTCCCAGCGAATTTCGTGCATGTGAATTAAATAGGTACAACAAATCTGATTTTTTGGTAACAGCCATCACTTAACCATCAAGCACTAACATTACATTTGAACTATCCGAAATGCATTAATCAAAACCTGCTTCAGTAAGCAAAATGGCCCATCGCCACAAAATGAGCGATCAATCAGGGGCACCCAATGGGAGTTTTCTCTCAATCCGTTGAAACGCTATTTTAGGCTATCTGGAGTGCCTTTAAAGCTCTGTAGATTCATTTAAAGCTGCGCTATAATATTTTTATCTGTTCGGTCATTCTAGGGGAACTTGAGTCTTTTCGAAATTACTAGGGCATTTTTGTCCATTTCCTAAAAAACTTAGGTCTTATTTCCTTTCCGAAAATCTTAGCTGACCTTTTGTCGGTACCCGAAACAACATTTTTATCAATCCGAAAACACCAAAAAGAACGCCATAAAGAGAACACCATAAAGAGAACGCCTGATCCGTAGGTTACACCGACACCGGAACACGAAACTCTGCGACAGTAAACAGTGGAAGTCGGAACACCGGAACACAGAAACTCAGAAATACTAGGGCACGGAATACCACCGGGAACACCATTCGCTATTTCGACCAGTAAGTTTAGCAAGTCTTCTGCAGTAACTAGCGGCCTCCGAAAATTAAATCAGAACGTAAACTCAAGTGGGTGATGGCTAAAAAGCATCGCAGCAGCTTATGAATATATGTATGTCTGACTCAGCCGGCGTGGCTTGACAGCTGCATTGTGTTCTTCTCGAGTCAAGCCAAAATTTCCGCCTAAACCTGAAGGAACGCGTACGTTTTAATTATTTACGCAATTATATCTTTTAAGCGAAGGATTGTAGTCAGAAAAGATCAATAAACATTCAAGATATGAAGGCAATTAAGGTAATCCATTTGTTACTGAATTAAAAAAATATATGCGAGGGTTTTTGGCGGACGAATTCTACTCGGCATCCGCACATTTTCGCCGGATGAACGTCAGTGCGCAACTTTATTTCAACAGGATGGCCTATCAGTAAGCTCAAAGGCTGATATAAGGGCCCTGCGTCTGAAAAAGTTTAATATAATACTCACATAAAGAATTAAAATTACATCATTTAAGAAGTCTGAACGTCAGTGGTCAGTTTAAACCAATCCGGTGAATATTCTGGTGAAGCAATTCCTATTTATATCTTTGCCTCACGTTTTCAGTAAAACTAACCAGGAAAAAGAGTTCACTGTCTAGGTTTTTCCACATTTGCATGTGGTCGGGTCTCTTTATCTACATATCACGGTCGATAACGTCTCTATTAAGGAACCAGAAAAACTGCTGTTTTCGTCTCGTTATCAGATCAGCGATGGAGAAACTTCTTTTTCCTGTGATTGGGATCGTCATTCTTGTTCTGAGTGTCAGTCAACAAGTGAAAGGGAATGCTGGTAAGAAACTGATATTTCAAATATTTCTAGCTGCACTGGAGGTAACCACAGTAGATCCTATTTTAGGGTTTTCCGTGACCACATCGCGACAGTTATTTTGATCGATTAAAAGTTACGTAATAATACTTCGACTTGAATTCAATACAGGGAGTATGAAACAGCTTTATATCTTAAACCCCACATAGTTATTTTTGTACCATTCCAGAATTACACGCACAGTGTCCGACTAAGTCAGTCTTTTCGTTCGGCCAAACTCCGTACAAGCTTATAACTGGAAACAAAACATTCGATGAGATTGATGTATTGTTCAGTAAATGACAAAGGCATGCGCGGAAAAAAATCCGAGTGCTCCTATCAGGAGTCGAACCTAAGACCTTCAAATTGCAGTTGCTGTTAATTGCAAAAGTTACAAAATAGAGCAGCACGGATTATCACTCGGACTGATTACTCTATCAGATCATCAGATGTACTAAATTCTTTGGAGTAGACAAACTTTGAAGAAAGAAGAAAAAGGCACTTATTAGTTACGACGTTTAAAGTATTCTGTTGCTACCAAATTATTCTCTTTATGGTTTTTATATTTCCCTCTAGACTTTAGAGTTTCTTTGTTGTCAATAAGTTTTAGTTTCTGTTGTCAAACCAACGGCGGGATATGTTGGCCCACGTACAGGCAACGAAACAATGCTTTCAATTATTCTATCTACGGTCTTTTATTAGTTAGTTAGTTAGCTTTTCCTCGAACGTGTTCAGGAAAACGCTCAGTTCTAGTCAACGTGCCATCGTGTACAGAACGTACAAGACTATAACTCAAGTATAACGCTGTAAAATCCCTAACGCAGACACAGAAGTAAATCGCTTTACTTTGTTCATGTTACTGTTCTTATTGCCTTTTTTGTATCGGATTTATGAAGTTTTCACGTTTGTTTCTTATGCTTGTAATAGCTTTAATACTTAGCCTTATTACATTACATCGCTTTGTTACCGTACGGCTTTGTTATCGCTTCGCTACACATCGCTTCACTCCCAAGCATTGTTAACGTCTCCACCGCCTCTCCGGCTTCAATAAACTTTGTTTGTTTATCTTAACGTCGTGAACCTTTGTTGTGGCAAACCGTTTTCATAAGCGCGGATAGAAGTTCTGTTTCTTAACGTGGGATTACCGACCGTCCTGTGAGTAACGGTCTGCGCTCACATATTCAATAATTGTCTGACGTACCTTTGGGAGCGGTTTGATAGAACCTCTGAAATTCATGTCAAAATTTTAGGGGTTCTAACTATGATCTCCAATTACCACTACCTAAAACTAGTTTTCTTAAGCGTTCATTTTTTTATCGGGGTTCAATGGCTTGGAACCAACTGTCAAATAAAACACGCGAGATGAGGGAACTTACTAGGATATAACTTTTTATCATGTTTTTTCATATTTGTATAATGACTTATTTCCTGCTGTTATATTGTATATTAAATTATTACTATTTTTACTACTATTATTAGTCTTGATTACCATATAAACTAGATAGTTACGTTTATGACAGTCGATAGGAACAGACACAATTGTCATTTCTTGTGCTAATTATTGTTAGTTAATCTCTAGTCTTAATTTTTATAATTTGTAATTATCACACGGCATGTCTGAAAACCAGCTTGCTGAGCCATTTACCGTGTTTAAATAAAGTTGATTGATTGATCGATTGATAGTTCGGGTGCGCTACCACTGAGCTACAGGCTACAGGAGACTCGTGGGAGCTAAAGCCGTTTAGGGGGCCCGGAACTTAACCTAAATGAAATGAAATTTGAAGAGGTTTTAAGAAGGGATAGAAGAAAAAAAAAGGTTTTTGGAACACTAACAGACAGTTGATACCCACGCAAGAGCACCCCAGGTTGCTAGTGGACTAACTTGGTGTCCGTCTATTAATTATTAACTACAAATTTTAATTCTTAAACTTCACTAATTCTTCAATATTTCTTAGTTTTCTTAATTTTACCAATCCTTCCGGTCATTCTAGGGGAACTTGAGTCTTTTCGAAATTACTAGGGCATTTTTGTCCATTTCCCAAAAAACTAAGGTTTTATTTCCCCGGCATAGTAAATCGAACGTTCGAAAATCGAACTCAATCGAACTCAATCGAACTCAATCCGTGGATTGAGTTCGATTGAGTTCGGCAATCGAACGAAATCGAACACCAGACTTTCAGTGAGTTCGATTTCCGAACAAATCGAATTCAATCGAACAAATCGAACTAAATCGAACTCAATCCATCTGATTGTGTTCGATTGAGTTCGGAAACCGAACTCAATCGAACACAATTTAATTGATTGAGTTCGATTGGCTCTGGTAACTGACCTATACAAAGCAAGCCCAAAGCAAGCCCATCAAAGCAGGTTTTTCTTGTGCTTTGTTACAATTTATTCAATAACAGAAATCTCATTTATAAACTGTTCACGGCAGTTAAGAGAACAGAACAGAACAGAACAGAACAAAGCTGTCATTATTCCCGCGGGCGTATTCCGAAATTGTCTTACCCTTTCCTTTTTTAGCTAACTTATAATTCCGGAGTGACAAATCGAAGGGTTGCTTTTATGCAAAAATACAAGCAAATTACTAACCGCGACACAGGCAACGGCACACAGTATTTGAACCTTACAATCCACAGCGCATCTGAAGCCATTTCTGCGTAATTTCTTCGTTTACGAAAAACACGTGCGCTACACTCCGGACTGAAGTAACTCGAGCTTCCAAGATCTGGTTAGCGATTTTCAAAGCCTGTTTTACACAAATCACGAGTTCGAAAATCGAACGTTCGATTGGGTTCGATTGATTTTTTGTCTTTTCGGTGAGTTCGATTTCGTTCGATTGCCGAACTCAATCGAACTCAATCCACGGATTGAGTTCGATTGAGTTCGATTGGGTTCGATTGAAATTTAGTTCGATTGGGTTCGATTTACTATGCCGGGTATTTCCTTTCCGAAAATCTTAGCTGACCTTTTGTCGGTACCCGAAACAACATTTTTATCAATCCGGAAACACCAAAAAGAACGCCATAAAGAGAACACCATAAAGAGAACGTCTGATCCGCAGGTTACACCGACACCGGAACACGAAACTCTGCGACAGTAAACAGTGGAAGTCGCAACACAGAAACTCAGAAATACTAGGACACGGAATACCACCGGAACACCATTCGCTATTTCGACCAGTAAGTTTAGCAAGTCTTCTGCAGTAACTAGCGGCCTCCGAAAATTAAATCAGAAAGTAAACGCAAGCAGGTAATGGGTAAAAAGCATCGCAGCAGTTAATGAATATATGTATATGTCAGCTCGCGTGGCTTGACAGCAGCATTGTGTTCTTCTCGAGTCATGCCAAAATTTCCGCCTAAACCTGAAGAAACGCGTACGTTATTATTTACGCAATTATATCTTTTAAGCGAAAGATTGTAGTCAGAAAAGATCAATAAACATTCAAGATATGAAGACAATGAAGGTAATCCATTTGTCACTGAATTGAAAAAATATATGCGAGGGTTTTTGGCGGACAAATTCTACTCGGCCTCCGTGCATTTTCGCCGGGTGAACGTCAGTGCGCAAGTAACGTAAAAACTTTACTTCAACAGGGTGGCCTATCAGTAAGCTCAAAGGCTGATATCCATAAGGGCCCTGCATCTGAAAACATTTAATACTTACATAAAGAATTAAAATTACATCATTTAAGAAGTCTGAACGTCAGTGGTCAGTTTAAACCAATCCGGTGAATATCATTGGTGAAGCAATTCCTATTTATATCATTGCCTCACGTTTTCATTATAACTAACCAGGAAAGAGAGTTCACTGTCTAGGTTTTTCCACATTTGCGTGTGGTCGGGTCTCTTTATTTACATATCACGGTCGATAACGTCTCTATTAAGGAACCAGAAAACTGCCGTTTTCGTCTCGTTATCAGATCAGCGATGGAGAAACTTCTTTTTCCTGTGATTGGAATCGTCATTCTTGTTCTGAGTGTCAGTCAGCAGGTGAAAGGGAATGCTGGTAAGAAACGGCTGATATTTCAAATACTTCTAGCTGCACTGGAGGTAACCACAGTAGATCCTATTTTAGGGTTTTCCGTGACCACATCGCGACAGTTATTTTGATCGATTAAAAGTTACGTAATAATACTTCGACTTGAATTCAATACAGGGAGTATGAAACAGCTTTATATCTTAAACCCCACATACTTAGTTATTTTGAATTTGTACCATTCCAGAATTACATACACAGTGTCCGACTAAGTCAGTCTTTGCGTTCGGCCAAACTCCGTACAAGCTTATAACTGGAAACAAAACATTCGATGAGAATGATGAATTCAGTTAAATGAAAAAGGCATACGCGGAAAAAAATCCGAGTGCTCCTATCAGGAGTCGAACCTAAGACTTTCCAATTGCAGTTACTGATAAATTGCAAAAGTTACAAAATAGAGCAGTACGCCGGATTATCACTCGGACTGATTATTCTATCAGATCATGAGATGTACTAAATTCTTTGGAGTGGACAAACTTAGATGAAAGAAGAAAAAGGCACTTATTAGTTACGATGTTTAAAGTATTTTGTTGCTACCAAGTTATTCTCTTAATGGTTTTTATATTTCCCTCTAGACTTTAGAGTTTCTTTGCTGTCAATAAGTTTTAGTTTCGGTGGTCAAACCAACGGATATGTTTGCGCACGTACAGGCAACGAAACAATGCTTTCAATCAGCTAGTTAGCTTTTCCTCGAACGTGTTCACTCGCAGGAAAACGCTCAGTTCTAGTCAACGTGCCATCGTGTACAGAACGTACAAGACTATAACTCAACTGATAACACTGTAAAATCCCTAACGCAGACACAGAAGTAAGTCTCTTTACTTTGTGCATGTTACTGTTCTTATTGCCTTTTTTGTATCGGATTAATGAAGTTTTCACGTTTGTTTCTTATGTTTGTAATAGCTTTAATACTTAGTCTTTTTATAGTTTTCGTTGTATTTACTTCTTAGTTTTCGAAACTGCTTTATACATCGCTTTGTTACCGTAGTGTCTGTTATCGCTTCGCTACACATCGCTTTACTCCCAAGCATTGTTAACCTCTCCACCGCTTCTCCGGCTTCAATAAACTTTGTTTGGTTATCTTACCGTCGTGAACCTTTTTTGTGGCAAACCGTTTTCATAAGCGCGTATAGAAGTTCTGTTTCTTCAGGGGCACCCAACGGATCGTTTCGGTAAATTATCTGTTCGGAAGGCCCTTAATCCCCTACAATTTTCTAAAGGGAATTTTCTCTTCGAACTTTTCTGGTATGACCTAGTGGTCCTGGCCTAGTGTTTTCGGATTGATAAAAATGTCGTTTCGAGTACCGAAAAAAGGTCAGCTAAAATTTTCGGAAAGGAAATAAGACCTAAAGTTTTCGAGAAATGAACGAAGATGCCCTAGTAATTTCGAAAAGACTCAAGTTGCCCTAGAATGACCGAACAGATAAATATATTATAGTGCGGCCTAAAATGAACCTACAGAGCTTTAAAGGCACTCCAGATAGCCTAAAATAGCGTTTCAAAGGATCTGAGAGAAAACTGTCGTTGGGTGCTTCTGTTTCTTAACGTGGGATTAACGACCGTCCCGTGAGCAACAATCTGCGCTCACATATTCAATAATAATTGTTTAACGTACCTTCGGGAGCGGTTTCATAGAACCTCTGAAATTCATGTCAAAATTTTAGGGGTTCTAACTATGATCTCCAATTACCTCTACCTAAAACTAGTTTTCTTAAGCGTTCATTTTTTTATCGGGGTTCAATGGCTTGGAACCAACTGTCAAATAAAACACGCGCGATGAGGGAACTTACTAGGATATAACTTTTTATCATGTTTTTTCATATTTGTATAATGACTTATTTCTTGCTGTTATATTGTATTTTAAATTATTATTATTTTTACTACTATTATTAGTCTTGATTACCATATAAACTAGATAGTTACGTTTATGACAGTCGATAGGAACAGACACAATTGTCATTTCTTGTGCTAATTATTGTTAGTTCATCTCTAGTCTTAATTTTTATAATTTGTAATTATCATATGCACGGCATGTCTGAAAACCAGCTTGCTGAGCCATTTACCGTGTTTTAATAAAGTTGATTGATTGATTGATTGGTCGATTGATAGTTCGGGTGCGCTACCACTGAGCTACAGTCTACAGGAGCCGGAACTCGTGGGAGCTAAAGCCATTAAGGGGGCCCGGGACTTAACCTAAATTGGTATGAAATTTGAAGAGGTTTTAAGAAGGGATAGAAGAAAGAAAATGATTTATGGAACACTAACAGACAGTTGATACCCACGCAAGAGCACCCCAGGTTGCTAGTGGACTAACTTGGTGTCCGTCTATTAATTATTAACTACAAATTCTAATTTTAAAACTTCACTAATTCTTCAATATTTCTTATTTTTCTTAATTTTACCAATCCTTCTAAAAAAACTCTCTCCTCCCAAATACACCCAAAAATCAACCAAAACTTCACAAAACACCCCACTACATAGATTCACGGGATGAACATAGAGTTTTTGGATTGCTTTAAACGTGTACGAGATATTCCCATTAAATTAAAAGCCATGTCAAGTGCGATAAAATGGTGCAACTGTCTAACGCAACATAATAAGGGCTTTTTAACTGATTTTTAGAACGATTAGTGACACTTTCTTTTGTCTATCTAGCGCAACGTGGAAATAAACTAAATACTTGGTGGAACAACAGTCACTGTGGTGTAGCAACAGTTACTACATGTATGACGGCAATAACGGGTTCCGGATGAACTGATGGTTGAAATTCATCTACTTCAGAAAACTTTAAAACAACAGCAGTTCCATGTTCTTCAGGAATTCCCAGTGAATTTCGTGCATGTGAATCAAATAGGTACAAAAAATCCGTTTTTTTGATAACAGCCATCACATAACTATCAAGCACTAACATTGCATTTGAACTATCCGAAAATGCATTAATCAAAACCTGCTTCAGTGAGCAAAATGGCCCATCGCCACAAAATGAGCGATCAATCAGGGGCACCCAATGGGAGTTTTCTCTCAGATCCTTTGAAACGCTATTTTAGGCTATCTGGAGTGCCTTTAAAGCTCTGTAGATTCATTTAAAGCTGCGCTATAATATTTTTATCTGTTCGGCCATTCTAGGGGAACTTGAGTCTTTTCGAAATTACTAGGGTATTTTTGTCCATTTCCCAAAAAACTTAGGTCTTATTTCCTTTCCGAAAATCTAGCTGACCTTTTGTCGGTACCCGAAACGACATTTTTATCAATCCGAAAACACCAAAAAGAACGCCATAAAGAGAACACCATAAAGAGAACACCATAAAGAGAACGCCTGATCCGCAGGTTACACCGACACCGGAACACGAGACTCTGCGACAGTAAACAGTGAAAGTCGGAACACCGGAATACAGAAACTCAGAAATACTAGGACACGGAATACCACCGGGAACACCATTCGCTATTTCGACCAGTAAGTTAAGCAAGTCTTCTGCAGTAACTAGCGGCCTCCGAAAATTAATCAGAACGTAAACGCAAGTAGGTAATGGGTAAAAAGCATCGCAGCAGTTCATGAATATATGTATGTCAGCTGGCGTGGCTCTGACAGCTGCATTGTGTTCTTCTCGAGTCAAGCCAAAATTTCCGCCTAAACCTGAAGGAACACGTACGTTATTATTTACGCAATTATATCTTTTAAGCGAAAGATTGTAGTCAGAAAAGATCAATAAACATTCAAGATATGAAGACGATGAAGGTAATCCATTTGTTACTGAATTAAAAAAATATATGCGAGGGTTTTTGACGGACGAATTCTACTCGGCATCCGCGCATTTTCGCCGGATGAACGTCAGTGCGCAATTTTATTTCAACAGGAGGGCCTATCAGTAAGCTCAAAGGCTGATATCCATAAGGGGCCTGCATCTGAAAAAATTTAATACTTACATAAAGAATTAAAATTACATCATTTAAGAAGTCTGAACGTCACTGGTCAAGTTAAACCAATCCGGTGAATATTCTGGTGAGGCAATTCCTATTTAC